>NW_007254051.1:2195-24882 GCF_000164805.1 Carlito syrichta | reverse complement strand
TGACCAAGATGCCGTCATCACTGGCATCCAAGGTAACCACAGCTTTGTCGGTCTCAATTTCACAAAAGGCACTCGGCTTCACCTGTAAAACAAGACTGGGTTGGTTCTGTTATTTTGGACAATGAACATGAATATGTGTACACACGCGTGCGTATAAACATGAGTAAATACCAGAAACTTCTGTGGCTATTTCTGGGCTGTGGAAATACAAGTAATTCTCATTGTGTGTGTCTGTGTTTCTGTGTATGTGTATGCTCTGCTGTATTTTCAAATAGCTCTATATGGACATAAATTTTACTTGTTATATTAAAAAATCTATGACTAAGGTCACTGAGCAAATGTTAAAAATGAAATCACACTTTAGAGACAAGTGTATATTCACCTCTGAACAAATCAATTCCAGACCCACATCCACCTCTCACATTCTCTGATCATTCTTCCACGAAGAGAAGATTTACAGTTAACAGCATTTCTGGACCAACATTTCATGGCAAGTTCAGAACCCAGTTGGCACCACACAGCATGGATGACAAAGCTTCATATAAAGCAGAAGAAGGGAAGATCAAATACACAGCTGAGGTCAGACAAGGATGGGCTCTGTGCAACAGAAAAGGTCTGGAAGCTCACAAATGCTGAGCAGGGCCTGCAGTGTCTGCAGAAGAGTTGCTTCCTGGCTCTCGAGGCCAGATGGGGAAGAGGAGAAGGTGGTTGCTCGGGGGAGACACAGGAACAGCAAATCACCTGCTAGACAGAGGGTACTTGAGGCAGATTCACACTTGACGCCCCTGCTAAGCTGGGCATGTGCTCATCACCAGCTGATGAAATGGGCAAGTAAGTCGACTGAGGTTGTGGCTTTCATCAGAAACTGAGTTCTTAGAAAAAGCAATAGCTCACTACCAGGGCACAGGAGCCCTGCAGCCTGGGGAAATGTTCTAGGCTCTGATAGAGGTGGTGGCAACATGGACAGATGTGCATCCGAAATTGGGCTAAGCTTATATACTACATGCAAATTACACCTGACAAAAAATGAAGCAGGAAAAAGTATCAGACTGTACAAACACGAGCCCGTATTAGATACACTGCAGAGAAAATACACAGTATTAGTATCAGAAGCACAACCTTAAGAGCTCTGAGGAAAAGAACAGACACCTCAAGGGAATGACGACACTTCTCAGCAGCTGCAACAAAGGCCAGAAAACATGGTAGCTACAGCTTCAATGATCTGGGATAGGATAGTCACTGTCTAGAACTTTATATACAGCCAGGCCATCATTCCAGAGGGAGGAGGAGTGTTCTTTGACATACAAAAGCTAAGAAAATGTGTCATGACTGAAGATGCTTCAAAAAGCTCTCACGACTCAGCATGGTGGCTCAGCCCACAATCCCAACACTTTGGGAGGCTGAGGGGAGAGGATTTCCTGAGCCTGTGGGTTTGAGACCAGCCTGGCAACATGGTGAGACCTCATCTCTACAATAAATAAAAAATTAGCTGGGTGTGGTAGTACATACCTGGAAGGCTGAGGTGGAAGAATCTCCAGAGCCCAGCAGGTTGACACTGGGGTAACCATGAGCATGCCACTGCACTCTAGCCTGGGTGGTGTGTGTCTCCAACTCAAAAAAAGAATAATAGACATAAAATTTACATTTTTGTCATAAGTTTCTCAATGTCCAAAATTCCATCATAAGCCAAATATCATTACAATAAAATAATTGGTTCCACTGCTATACTACTTAATGCAAAGTGACTCCTTTCTCACTATTTCATTAATAACTGCAGTCGAGTTGCTGGGAGGTGACCCACTGGCAAAGGGCTAAAAACCATGTCTGGCATAAAATGAAACATTATGAGACACAATGAGAACCAGGAGAATGTAACATACAAGTAAGAGAAATGAATCTTTAAAAAATAACCACATAGACATTTTAGAGTTGAAAGCATGATATCTTACATTAAGAATTTAGTGGATGACATATAATGGAGTATTTGCAGCTGTGACAAAAAGAGTGAGAGAAAGAATAAAAAAAAATTCGCAAGGCATAGTGGCAGTGCCTGTAGTCCCAGCTACTCAGGAGGTTGAGGTGGCAGGGTCTCTTGAGTTCAGGAGTTCAAGTCTGCAATGGCGCGTCACTGCACTCTAACCTGGTTTACACAGACACTCTCAAAAAAAGAAAAAAAAATTAATGCAATTCATCATCCTAACACAATAAAAGTAAAATGACATGAACATCTTAACAGATGCATAAAAAACCATCTGATATTCAGTATCCATTCAAAAATTAAGAAAAACTTAGCAAATTAGGACTAGAACATTATGGAGGTAAAACGTTATCTATTAAAAAAAAACAGGCCCAGTTGCAGCGGCTCACACCTACAGTCCCAGTGTTTTGGAAGACCAAGGTAGGAAGATCAACTGAGCCCAGGAGTTCAAGACCAGTCTAGGCAAAATAGCAAGACTCCATCTCTACAAAAAAAAATTAAGAACAAAAACATTAGCCAGGCTGGTGGCTCACACATGTAGTCCCAGCTACTTGGGAGGATGAAGCAGGAAGATTGCTAGAGCCCTGGAGTTCAAGATTGCAGGGAGCTATGAGCATGCTTCTGACTCCAAATTGGGTGACAGAGTGAGATTCTGCCTCTTAAAAATATATACATAGGGTCCCCTCCCATTGTGGGAGCTTTTCTGTCCCCTTAATAAATCCTGCTTTAAGAAAAAAAATACATACATGTGTGAGTGTATTAAATATATGAGAGAGAGAGAGAGAGAGAGAGAGAGAGAGAGTGTGTGTGTGTGTGTGTGTGTGTGTGTGTGTGTGTGTGTGTGTGTGTGTCCATGGTGTGTCCATGAGCACATATCTTTAGTTTAGGATCAAGGTCAAAATAACCACTGTCACATCTATTCAACATTGTCCTGGAGGGCCTAGCCACAGCACTAAGGCAAGAAAAAGCAACTAACAGGATAAGGACTGGAAAGAAGAAACAAAAGCTGTCCCTCTTCAAAGACAATATGTAAGTAGACTGACTACAGATAAATTACTAGGACATATAAGAAATTGGCAGACAGGTTGTTACAAAAATGTATAAAGTTAACCATATTTCTACATACAATTTAGAAACAAGACTTGAAGACTTTCTAAATAATACTATAGAGTTATGAAGCATCTAGGACTAAATCTCACAATAAGAGACTCAAACATCTGTGTTGTGACGGCCTTAACTCTCCCTATGTGGGTTTATGCAGTCAACAGAACATGGAAGAAACAAAACAAACCCTCCTGCAGCCCAGGAGGCTAAGGCAGGATTCTAAGAAACATAAAGGCAGAAACTGGCAGAAGCATTCACAGACCTGCTCTACCAGATGCTAAGGCATGCCACAATGCCGTGGTCACTGAAGACACACTGGTGAACAGCACAGCCCGGAAGCACAAGACCCACGCTCACACTCACGGGCACTCGACACTGACAGGAGAAAAGCGGATTCGCACCAAGGTCAGGCTCTCCACAACTGCAGCTGAGCAATGGTTCCCTGCAGGGGGAGAAAGGGAGTCCGCACCCTCACCTCCACTACAGAAAGATCAATACTAAGTGGAACAAGCACAAAAAGCACCAGTCATAAAGCAAATTAGTGATAGACTTCACCACATTAAAGAACTTCCATTCAAGGCATAATTTATCATTTTATTTTTATTATTATTATTATTATTTAGAGACAGCGTCTGGCTGGAGTGCATGTGATGTGGTCACAGCTCACTGCAGCCTTGACCTCCTGGGCTACATGATCCTTCTGCCTCAGCCTCCCCAGTAGCTGGGACTGTGGGTGCACACCACCACACCCAACTAATGTTTTCATTTTTTTGTAGAGACTGAGTCTCACTAGGTGTCCCAGGCTGGGCTCAAAGTCTTGGCCTCACCTATCCTCCTGCCTCTCACCTTGGCCTCCCAACGTGCTAGGATTTACAAGCATGAGCCACCATACATCCCAAAGCACAATTAAAAGAGAAAGAGAAAAGCCACAAGTGAAGATATAACCCATATGAAGAACAAAGAAGTCAGAAACAACTATATAAACACTCCTACAAAAGAATGAGAAAAAGACAGACAATTAAATAGAAAATGAGCAAAAGATTCAGCTGGGTACTTCATCAGGGAGAAAACATAAGATACTGGATACTTCACCAGGGAGAAAATACAAGATACTGGGTACTTCACCAGGGAGAAAACACAAGATACCAAGTCATTAGTAACCACGAAAGCAAACTGAAGCCACAAGGAGATGCCACTGCACATCCACAAGACTAAGAACAATGCAAAATACTGTAACATCAAGTGCAGGTGAAGACTGAGTGGCAGGCACTCTCATCTGCTCTTCACGGTGATGCCCACTGGTACCAGCACTTTGCAAAACGGTTGGCAGACTCGCACAGCCTATGACGGCAACCTGCTGCGTTGGCAGTCCATTTAAACGCACGGGAACACACGCGGGAGATAGCGCCGAGAATGTCGAGACCCACTCTGCTTCGACAGACAGAAGAGCCAGAACCCGGAAACAAATCAAACGTTCCTGTCCGAAGCACAGGTGGCCTGTGGCGTCGTCATAAAACGGAAATAGGAGAGCCCTGAAAACGAACCTACCATGGCCACCTGCTGGTCAACTTCCCAGCCCATGCTGAGCAAAGGAAGCAAACCGCAAGGATGTATGACCAACAGGAGACACAAGCACTTAGGGTCCAAGTTAAACTTGCGAAGGCATAGGCAGGGGTGTGAGAGTGGGGAAAGGCTAGGACACCCCACAAGGGTCAGGAAGACCGGAGCCCCCGGGGACAGGAGAGGGCGCGCTGGGAAGGGCTGGGGGCTCCACTTCTCAGTGTGGGTGGAGGCCACGCAGGTTTGCTTCGTGATGGCAGTCAGGTCACAGTGCTTTTCCAAACCTTCCGAATGTGCCCTTCACAACACAGAGTGGGGACCTAAAGAGGGACCCCTAAAACGGAGGCGTCCCCGTATCCAAACGTGTATGGTTCCATGCCAGAAACTGCAGGGAGCCTGGGGACGTAGAAGTCTCCAGAAGGAGACAACCCTCACCAGCACGGGGCTCTCGGGAGCCCACGTGCCACCCGAGCGCCCCCCGCCCTCCCTCCCTCCACGCAGGCAAGGGACAACTCGCTGCCCCTTCACTCCCCGCGTTCGCTGAGCGCCCTCCACCTGCCAGTGTCCGGCCCGGGACTAGCCGCGTGCCAGGCGCGAAGGGCTCGGGGGCCAGAGAATTTGCCCCCGCCGCACAGTGCCCCCCACGCCACGTTTCAAGCACGACGAACCCAAAGTGAGCGGCGCACACGAGGGAACGATCCGACCAGAGGGATCCACGGACGGAGGCTGGAGGGGACCAGCGCCCAGGGAGTGCCCGTAAGAGCCGCGCCAGATGTCTCCGGACTGGAACCCCAACTTCCTCCGGCGCCTGCTCCCCCACCTACGGGCTAGCCTCTGGGTAAACGGGTGGGGCCGCAGGGAGGCCGGATGCCCCCACGTCCCGCCCCCCAGGGCCCACACGCACCCTCAGCTCCTCGAAGGCCTCATCAGGTGTGGACAGCGCAGGCCCTGGTGCGCTCGATGGCCGGGCACGGACGCAGAGGAGCCGCCGGTCCTCCTGGCAGTGGGAGCTCAGGTCCAGTCCCTGGGCCAGGCACTTGCGCTGGACCACGCGCCCGCTGCCCTCTCGGTTTGCAGGTCAAACTCACTCTCGGCCTCCGTGTCTCCCTCCGCCTCGGAACCCCTTCTTCCGGGCCGTCTCCCTCCTGCTTAGCCTGCGTGTCCGCGTCGCTCGCGTCCCCGCTGTCCTCCCCCGTCTCGCTCTCGTGGGGGGCCTCGCTCACCTGGGCCTCGTCATCCTCCCCCGCCACGCCGCTGTCCTTCTGGCCTCGCGGCCCTTGGCCTCCTCGCGTCTCCCGGGCCTCACCGTCCGCGCCCTCTGCCGGCCCCGCCGCAGGCCACGCCCTTCCCGTGTACTTAGGCGGCCCGGCGGAGGCCGCGGAAGCAGAAGCGGCCCTTGCGCAGCGCCCGGAGCCTCGTTGGACTTGCACGTGCAGTTGCACGTGACCGGCGCATTTACCAGCAGCTCCCCGGTGGCGCCTGAGCCAGCGGCCTCCTCGCCTCCCGGGCCTGCCGGGTCCTGCCCAGGAGCAGCAGCAAGGGCCTCCCGCTGCTCGGCTTCGGCTTCCCATCATGATGCCGCCTGCGCTGCCTCCGCTCTTTGGCTTCCAGTTGGCCTCTGCACCGCCCCCCTCTTCCCATCAGCCCCTGCGCTTCCTCCCCTTCTCTGGTTGGCCCTGCCCTGGTTCCGCTGTCCCTCAGGGGGCGTCTTTCACTTCCTGAGTCACTTAAAGTGGCCACGGCCCTTTTCTGCTTCCCGCGGGCCCTGCCCCCTGCCGGGAGTCTCGGCCTCCACTGTGTTATAAATACTTTATCAATATCATTTTAATGCTGTATTATAGTCTATCAAGTGAAAGTGCCATAATTAACTTAGTTTTCTCTTGTTGGTTTTATAGTGTTTATAACTTTTTGTTTTTGTAAGTAACTGCAAAAATCAATAATATGTGTAAATTCTTACATTTAGAATTGCCTCTTTAAGATATGTTATTAAGATTAGGAAGCTTAGTCCAAAGGTTAGAAACATTTTAAAGGCAACTAAGGCAATATTGACATTTTGGAGGCCTTCGTATATGCTTTTCCATTGCTAGTTTTATAACAAAATAAAATGAGTTTACTTACTGTAAATACTAGTGTGAATATCTCTTCGTTTGACTATACCTCTGATAGCACAGTCAGTGGGACATTAGGAAACACCAAGTGTTTTTGCATGAGTAAAATACTTCTATTCATTTTAGAAAAAAACTAAAAAAAAGACATATGTTCTAAAACAAGGCAAAGCAAAACCCCATATTTACAGGGTAGATGTGCTATTTTGACACAAACCTAGTGTAATGATCACATAAGGGTAATTGCATATCCATCACCTCAAGCAGGTTTCATTGCATTGTGTTAGGAACATTCCAACTCACTCTTTTGAGATAGACGATAAATTATTTGTTCATCATAGTTGCCCTATTGTGCTACACATTTTTGATTGTTACCATGCTGGGGTGTTACCAGCATCTAGCAGGTGGAGACCAGGGCTCGGTGGACCATCCTGCAATGCACAAGACAACCCCACTCCAACCATCTGGCCCCAAATGTCAGTGGTGCCGAAGTTGAGCAACTGATCTAGAGGCCATAGTTGTCACTGTTGGTATCTAGGTACCTATCAGTACACACAGCACACACACACACACACACACACACACACACACAATTTTTATATTTTAAAAAATATTTTTTATTATTTGATATGTTTATATAGCTGAATTTGTATGTAGCTGGCTTTCTTCCTTTTAATACATCAGGGTGCGTCTTACCTATTTTTGGGTCCCATGGCATCATGAAAATCATCTGGAGAAGCTTGTTAAGATTTTGCCCTCCCAGGTGGAAGTTGATTCAGTCAGTCTGGAGTGGGGTCCAAAAATCCACACTTTGTTTTTTTATTATTTTATTATTTTTAATAATTTTTTTATTGTAACTATGTGGGGTACACTTCAGGGTCAGGTATACAAATGTTTGCTATGCAGGTACCCTTGTTGATGAGGTGTGTGCTCCCTCCCATGGCAGTTTCCCACTACAGCAACTTGGATGGACCTAGAGGCTATAATACTGAGTGACCTATTACAGAAACAAAGAATCAAGTATCATACATTCTCACTTATAAGCAGACACAGAGGCTAATGATGCTAATGAGCATCTTGCCAGAATATTCATCTCTCCCAGGAGATGAGCAGTGCAGAGGGCTCTCTAATCTTGCTCAACCCAGATTTCCCAAGTACTTGGTCACAGAACACTTTCTCAAGGTCCCAATTAGCTATCCCAGGAAAATTTTGTAGACCCCAATCTGCAGGAATTAATCTCAAACCCATTTTCTTGATAGGTGTGTGGTGTCAGAGGAGACGAATGAAACTTGCCTGATGAGTGCATTGGTCTGGAGATTGGAAAGTTCGGTACCGGGGCCTGACTTTGACACTGTCTTGCTATTTGATCTTCGTAAGCCACCTATCCTCTGTGGGTTCCAACCTGTCCAATTCTCTCTGTTTTCTCATCTGTTAAATGGGGCTAATAATAGTTGGGCTGTTTGAAGAGTAAATGTGAGTTCATGGGAAATTCTCAGAACACCTGGTACATAATATGAGCTTTAAGCTGTTGTTGTGACAATGATGATTCTGACGGTGATGATACACCAGGATTTTTGTTTATGATTTTATTGCATCATCTAGTAATATTAATTGTCATTTATTGGTTGTACAAGAACTGTTAAATGCTTTTAATATGTTACCTATTTAAATTCTTACAGTAACCCTTAACATAGGCAATATTCCCTTCATTTTACAGAAGAGAAACTATCAAATGAGAATCTGAGGCTCCAAGAATTTATGCTACTTTCTTAAGGCCCCAAAGCCAGTACACAGCAAAACCAGGATTTAATTCCAGCCCAAAATCTCTTTATCACTAAAACAGTAGGTTCCTGTCTACCGTGCTAGATTGAGGAAACTTTTGTTGACTGCTACACAGATATCACTCTCTGACCTCTGACTCTGATAAATATTCTCAGTAGTACTGGCTATAACTTGATATCCAATTATGTGTCTGTGTTCTGTCTGGCCCATAGAAAGTAAGCACTAAAAGTATAGAGTTCTTAAAAGCCCTTTAAATATGGTGTCCTTGGTGCTTAGTACCCCACTGAAACATAAGGTTTCAAGAAAATGTTGCTGAATAGGTGAATAAATGAAACACTTATTAAATACCTCCTACATGCTAGTGAATATGTTAGATCTTATGCATACAATGCTCACCAAGCTGGACTGTATTTTGATAACACTTGGAGTAAGTTGTCTAAAGATTATATCTATTCATTTATTCCCCTCCCTCTCTTCCAACAAAATATGTATCGAGCATTTTTTTTTGTTTAGCCATTGGTGCTCTGCATAGTGATTTGGAGTTGCTTTACCTACCCTTCTTATTAAGAAGTTCATAGTTATAAGGAGAGCATGACACATGAACAGATGATAAAATATAATTTTAAATTATTAGAAACTTTTTACAAGGAGGGGTAAATAACTTTACTTAGGGTAGTGAAGACTTTTGGAAGAGGTGTCGAATGTTCATGGTGAATAGGCATTTGCTAGGTGGACTCAGTTTATGGTTCTAAGGTCAAATCAGAAGCTCTAGATGTAGAGAGGTGAACACATACATGGAGTTCATCAGGACTTGGTTTCCAGTTTATAATATCTTTGAATGACCTTCAACCAATTATCCATTCTCATTGCTTCCTTCACCTTTGGGCTGACCAACTGAGCAGATTTGCTGCAAACTGTGGAAAGCATCTTCTGTTCATGGAGGAAGGTGAGGGGGTGGAACTCTCTTTTTATAGACCATTGACTTAGTCCCATTCACTGCACGCAAGGCACCAACCAAGTTACCTGTCTGCACATCCAGTCGGCTCATATTGGAATGCATTCCCTTCACTCTTCCCACTGATTTGGGGACATACCTTGACTTTTGCCAAATGTTGCATTTTTCTATTATTGTGTTAAAATTGCTCTTCCTAAAGTCTGTCATCAGCTCTCAGCCTACAAAAGTTGCAGCCGGGTGGAGGGAAGAGAATTGCTTGGGCTTTAGGTAGTTGGGTGCATGTTCTAATCCCAGTTCTTACATTTAGTGCAAGTTCCAATCCCAGCTCTGACATTCAGTCAGGCTCTATTCCCAACTCTGCCATTCTGTTAGAATTAGAGTCCAGTCATGAGAGTAGAAGCCAGGCCTGGAAGTTCAAAAGAGACTTTAATATGGGGAAGTCATTGCAAAGGTGTTGGAAGAGCTGAGAGAGCTAACAAGATGGAGGGGACAGATCCACTGTTAGTGACAGCAGGAGGCTGCTGTCTTCCCTAGAGCTGAGGGACAACCAGAGGAGTTGGTGAGGCCAGGGGAAATGCAGCCTCTCCCATAGACTCTCTGGGAAGCAGAGAGATGCCCTGGCCTCCCCCCTGCCTCCCAGTTTCCTGTTGTATTGCCCACTGACTGAATCATTTGGACTGGGCTGGCTTATGCTGCAGTAACACACAATCTCCAAACCTCAGTGGTTTATAACAGTGAAGACATTTCTTGCTTGTGCTGCATGGTCACCATAGCCATGGGGGTTACTCCAGAACCCAGGCTGATGGGTCAGCCTTTCTCTGGGTTGCTGCTGATTTCAAAGATGATAAACCCTGAGCCAGCTCTAAATGCTTCAGCTCAGACATTATGCACATCCCCTCCCATCTATGTTTCATGGGCTAAATCAAGACACATGGTCACTTCTGAATCCAACTGGTAGAGGAAGTAAAACCCTGCCCCAGAAAGAAGCTGTACGGTCAAGCTGAGTTCACCTATCCATTGTAGGCCCCAGGTGATGTTGATAATGGAGTTTCCACTCTATTGAGAAGACTACCCTGTAGATTAAATCATAATAGCAATAGCCAATGATTGTTGTGTGCATATTAAGGCAATGTTCTAGGGCCCTTCCATGCGGTAACTTACCACATTATTTTTTTTAATTGTTAATTTGAAAGATGTAGGGTACAATTCAGGGTTAGGTATACAAATGCAGGTGCCCTTGTTGATGAGATGTGCTCCCTCCTTCCCCTGGCTGTTTCCCACAACTGCCAATCCCTTTCTTATAGTATTATTATATTTGCTGAAGCTCCGCTAATGAGTGAGAATATGTGATACTTGGTTCTTTGTTTCTGTGATAGATCACTCAGTATTATAGCCTCTAAGTCCATCCAAGTTGCTGCGAAGTTCATAATTTTGTGCTTCTTTATGGCAGCATGATATTCCATTATGTATATGTACCACTTTTTAAAAATCCAGTCCTCTCTCAATGGGCAGCATGGCTGGTTCCATGTTTTTGCTATTGTGAATAATGCTGCAATAAACATGCATGTGCAAGTATTTTTTTCATAGACTGATTTGAGTTCCCCCAGGTATATTCCCAGTAGGGTGATGTGGATTGTATTGGAGGTGGATTCTTAGATCTTTTAGGAATTGCCACACTATTTTCTACAGAGGCTGTACTAGTTTGCATGGCCACCAACAGTGAAGAAGTCTTCCCTTTTTGCCACATCCTCTCCAGCATCTGTTGCTTTTTGAGTTATTGGTGATGGTCATCCTGACTGGAGTTAGTTGGTATCTCAGTGTAGTTTTAATTTGCATTTATTTGATGACTAGTGAGGTTGAACATTATTTCATGTATCTGTTGGCTACTCATATGTCTTCTTTTGAGAGGTGTCTATTCATATCTTTTGCCTACTTTGTAATGGGGCTGATTTTTGTTTTGTTTTGTTTTCAGCACATTTGAGTTACTGGTATATCCTCAATGTTAGACCTTTGTTGGATATACAGTTGACAAATATTTTTTCCCAGTCTGTGGGCTGTCTCCCCCCTTTCTTGATGGTTCCTTTGGTTTTACAGAACTTTGTCAGTTTAATGAGGTCCCACTATTCTATTTTATCTTTTATGGCATGGGCTGTTGGGGTCTTGATCATGAATTGGTTTCTAGTTCCAATTTCCCTAAGGGTGTCTCCTGCATTTTCTGAGGTTCTTGTAGCTTGAGGTTTTACATTTAGGTCTTTGATTCATTTAGAGTTGATTTTTGTGTATGGTGATAGGTAAGGGTCTTGTTTTTATCTTCTACATGTGGTCAGCCAGTTTTCCCAGCACCATTTACTGAATAGGTTCTCCTCTCCCCAGTGGTTGATGTGGAGGCTTTGTTGAAGATGAGTTGGTTGAGAAATTGAGATTTTGTTTCTGGAATCTCTATCCTGTTCCATTGATCTATATGCCTGTCCTTGTACCAATACCAGGCTTTTTTTGTCTATTGTAGCTTTACAATAAAGCTTAAAGTCTGGGAGCGTGATGCCTCCTGCTTTGTTTTTTTGTTTGTTTTTTGCTGAGGATTATTTTGGCAATTCGTGGTCATTTATGTTTCCATATGAATTCCTGTATTGTCATTTTCAGGTCTGAGAAGAATGCTGCCTGGATAAATCATTAGTAATTTAATGAGTGTTGTGTTAAATCTGTAGATTGCCTTGGATAGGATGGACATCTTACAATGTTGATTCTTCCAATCCATGAGCATGAAATATTTCTCCATTTGGTTGTGTCATCTTTGACTTCTTTGAGCAGTGTTTCATAGTTTTCATAGTAAAGGTCTTTCACTTCTCTGGTTAGGAAGGTGCCAAGGTATTTTATTTCTTTTGTGGTTATTGTGAATGGGTGTGTGCTTTTTATATGGATTTCTGCTTGTTTATTTTTGGCATATAGGAATGCGACTGCTTTTTGCACATTTATTTTATACCCTGAGACTTTGCCAAAGTCCTTTATCAGTGCAAGGAGGTTTCTGACAAATTCTCTTGGGTTTTGGAGGTATAGAATGATGTCATCAGTAAAGAAGAATGAATTAACTTCATCTTTTCCTGTTTGGATACCGCCGATCTCCTTCTTTTGTCTGATTGCTCTAGCTAGGACTTCCAATACTATGTTGAACAGGAGGGGTGAGAGCGGGCATCCTTTTCTTGTTCTGGGTTTCAGGGAAAATGGTTCCAATTTCTGTCTGTTTAGCAGTATGGTGTCTGTGGGTTTCTCAAAGATGGTTCTTACTCTTTTGAGTAATGTTCCTTCTATGCCTAGATCTTTGAGGGTTTTTATCAGGAAGGCGTGCTGGATTTTATCAAAATATTTTGCCACGTCTAATGATATATTCATGTGGTTTTGGTTTTTACATCTTTGATGCATTTAATTACATTTATGTTCTTGTGAATGTTGAACCAGCCCTGCATCCTGGGAATGAAGCCTACTTGGTCATGTTGGATGATTTTTGAGATGTGTTGTTGGATCCAATTTGCTAGAATCTTGTTAAGAATTTTAATATTTGTGTTTATCAAGGGTATTGGCCTGTAGTTCTCCTTCTTTGTTGGATCTTTACCTGGTTTGGGCATCAATGTGATATTAGCTTCAACTTATCGCATTCTTACAGTAATCTTTTTTCAATTTAATCAGTGTATTTGTTTTATTTTTATTTGTTTTCAACTTTTAAATTTTTTATTTTGAAATTATGGGATACAGTTCAGGGTTAGATATACAAAAATTCATTATGCAGTTACCCTTGTTGATGATGTGTGCCTCCCCTTCCCCAGGCAGATTCCCACTGTTGCCAATCCCACCTCCCAGCATCCCTCCACAGTTTCCCAGTACTGTCAATCCTTTTCGTATAGTATTATGATAGTTGATCACAGCTCACTGCAGCTTTGAATTTCTGGTTCAGGGATCCTCCTGCCTCAGCCTCCCAAAGGGCTGTGAGTACAGGCATGAGCCAATGTGCAGGTCTGTGTCAGAACCTTTCCTACATTAATGTGCCCTGGGGCTCTCTGAAAGAGTTGGATAGTGTGAGCGTTTCCCAGACTCATTTGGCCAGAGAACTCCTCTTTCCCTGGGCTCCCAGGGCTCTGTATATCCAGGAGTTTGGGAGCAGCTTGCCATCAGCACAAAGTCCTTATTCCTCAACATAGAGTGCAAGGCCCTGTTGGGACTTTGAATCTAGGATCTCACGACACCTTCCTACTCCCTAAAACACCCTGTGTTCTGGCCACATCAGCCACATTCATACTCCCCACCTGCCATGTCTTTGCACGATGCTGGGCCTCTTTCCCCTTCGCTCGGCCAACCCTTTGCTTTATTGTGCCTTCCCCTCTGAGCACTCACATCCTCCAGGAAACCCTCTCTGATTCTCTCTGTTGGGTTGGGCACCCTGCCTTAGTCCCAGAGTGCCCCATGCTTCCCGCCTGTACTGCCCCATCATTCTACGACAGTGTGCTTGGCTTCACCGGACCTTACTGGCAGTCACCTCTGTGCTCCAGTGCTGGCGACACGTGGAATTCTCTCGGTCATAGTTTTTGAGTTAATAGAAAGGCAAAGAGAGGCAGGGACAGAGCTTGCTGGCGGAATTCTGCTGGAGCCATATTCTGTGTCATAGCCACTGTCAACCCACCAGTACTTCCTTAAGTTCTAGAGCCCTGTCCCATCTACACAGCACTTTCTCTTGCCCTCTCTCACTTCCCAAGATGATTAGTAGGGTCCCACAATTTAAAAAAAAAAAAAACTTAGCTGATTAATTTTTTTTGAGTCAGGGTCTCACTCTGTTGCCCAGGCTGGAGTGCCATGGCACCATGATGACTCATCACTGCCTCCAACTCCTGGGCTCACGTAATCCTCCTGCGTCAGCATCCTAGCAGCTGGAACTACAAGTGTGTCCCACCACACCCCGCTAATCTTCCCACCTTGGCCTTCCAAAGAGCTGGCATTACAAGTGTGAGACACCATGCCCAGCTTGGTCCCGTATTTAGAAAAGAATTCTTTCACCAGTGTCTCACACCCATCAGTAAATATCATCCATATGCAGATGAAGCTTCGTAAGCTCAGTCTTCGAGAAAGGTTTGTTCTCCACTCTTTTGCAGCATGCTTCCAAGGTGAGAGGCAGCGTGAGCCTGAAGAGAACACTGTCTTCGCTCCATCGCATTTGAACGTGGGGTCTGAGCTGTGCTGCACAACCTTAGGTGGCACCATTCACCCAGAAAAATGTTCTCTGGCTTGGACTAACCTGGGAGGCAACAGTTCTTTCTTATATCAGACATCTTAGTTTTCACTGCAACGCTGAAGATTGGAAATATTGTGTCAGGTCAACTGGCTTCTTTTTGGAGGTCTGTGATGCAACTAAAAAGAATAATTCTAGTTTGCTCTAAATGGGAAAATCTGTTCATTTTTCTTGACATGATGTTGCATGGTGAAATGTACACTCAACTAGGGTTTAGAGCACTTAGGCTCAAATCCAAACTCGATTATTCACCAACTAGAAAATCGGGCAGGTCACAGACAGCAGCCTCAATTTTTAAATTATACAAATGGGCAAATAATCCCCACCTCAAAGTTTCCTGGGGGAAGCAGAGTTTGTGGGCCTGACATCCTTGAGTGACACACACCACTGATCCTGGCCCTATTGTCTTGGTTGCTGAGGCTCATAGGAGCACTAGTGTTGGGGTCTCAGGCCAGGGAGCACCTGGTTAGTGAGGACTGGAGGGAATGGGGTTGGCTGTGGGTAGCTGATGCTGTTTCCATTCAAACAGAAACACTCTGCTGACCACAGGGAGCCTGGACTATTCGTGTACTGGGGCCAAGAAGAAGAGGCAGTGCGGTGGCTGGGGTAGAGGAGGAAGATCTTGAAAAGGTTGGGGAGAGGAAGCAAGCAGCCAAACTTATCCCAAACAACTCTTCAGCATGGCCGGCAGGGACCCGTCACCTGCCCTCTCTCTGCCGCTCCTGGGATAAGTGATTTAGCCTCAGTAGATCCCAGCATCCTCACTGGTTAAAAGACAGTGAGATTTAACACCTACACTGGCAAGGTTGTCATGAGGACTAGAGATAACTCATTTAAGGAAGCAGCAGGGTGCTCAGTAAGTTATAGATATTGCTATGGTTATTAATAGTTTTAATTTATCTTGACCCCTACCCTATCAGCCCTCACCAAGGTATTTTTTGTTTTTGTTTTAAGTCCATGTGGTGTGTTGTTAAGACAGGTCTCCCCACCTAGACTTCTGCATGAAGATATCATTTTGTCAGGCTATTTTATAGGTGGGCACCAAAAGCCTATATGTACCACTATTATTCTCTGGCCATCCTATCTAAAGTCCAAATGCAGACACCTCCTAGTCCACGACCATGTTCAAATGAGTGGCATTGCACTCATCACCATTTGACTTTTTTGGTGGTTATGTATTTGATTATTTATTTCCCATGTTTCTCCACTTCAGTGTCAGCTCCATGATAGAAAGCTCAACATTTTCTATCTTTCTGACCTCTATGTCTCCAACATTTAGAACACTGTAAGTGTTCTGTGAATGAATGGGTTGGATTTGATGAGTGGTAAGGAGCCATCTTCTGGGTTATTGTTGCCAGTTGTGACTGTCGACCAGTCATTTTTCTAAGTCTTAGTTTCTTTCAAGATAAAGTGGGGACAATGATACCCAGAGATGGGCACAGCTCTGGCATCTCCAGCAAAACCCCTTAAGGAAACCCTTTAAGGGATAAGATTTGGGTAGATTCACTATGGTATGACTTTCAGCCTTGTGCTACTCTCACAAGAGACTGAAGTATAAGCTAAGGTTGATAATTGACCACTTTTTGCTCTAAAAAATAAAATTATTAAGAAAAGTCAGTGATCAAATTGACTTGCCCAGTTTGCTGGAAGCCAATTTATAGTCAGAAGGCTGCCACAGGATTACCAAGTAATGAAAAGGGATGTGAGTTAATTGATGTAAATATTTGCTATTTCTGGCACCTGGCTTAGAGAGTAATGTATTCACTTCCAAAATAAGGAGAGCTCAGATAGGTTGAGGTTGTAAGTCAGGGCATTTTCATCCTTGAGGGAACCAATGGGCAATGCTCTTTGACACTCTGACCTTCATCTTTAGGCTGTCACAGCTGATCATCATACCCTTATGATGAACAGAGTTTGCCTTCAGGTTGTGTTACTTTCAGTTTTGTCTTCTCAACACACTTTGTCATCCTCTTCTGGTTTGCTGGGAATCCCCTCCCTTGTGCTAGGTGGCTCTGGAAGAGCTATCGATTACATTACACTACTTCTTGCCCTCTCCCCTGCCCACCGTGTCTCTGGTATGAGCTCATGACCAGGTTGTTCAATCAGAGCAACTGATCCTCCCGGGCCACTTTGGTGGACTCAAGGATACACAAGTGACTGGGCAGGCCAATCAGAAGTGATTTTTGATAAGGATAATTACATCCACAACTAAGTGTAAATTACAGGAAATGTTTGAGACCATGAGCAGCTGCTGGGTCCCTGTCACTCAACGTGACCTCTATTCTTTAGGGCTCATTACCAGCTAACGAATGTTTCATAAATCAAAATGAGAAGAAGGATGCTTATAATGATCTAATTGCCTAGAGTAAGTCTCAGAACTGGGTGTTTTCTGCATAGACCTATGGTCAGTCATAGATGGAAGATGTGGGGTAGACCTGGTCCTGAGGATATTTAGGAAGTGGTATTGATGTGACATTCATAGTTTCTCAGCGTCTAGACCAAAACCATCAACCATATTCAACTCCCACCTTTACCCTTGTAGGGTCATTCTTGTCCACACTCAGAGTTTGCTATTCTCTGAAAAGACCATTTATTTGTTTGTTCCAGCCTTCAACCCTTTGCCTCCAATTCCTCCTCCTTCTCTTCTCAGTTTGGTTAAATCCCTATCCTCATCTGAGATGCAGCTCATGTGACATCACTTAAAAGTGTGTGTCCCAGTCACCCCAAACCACACTTATTCCCTTCTCAGTACTCCCATCATATCCTCTTCATATCTGTATGATGGCATTTATTTGTTCAGTATGTGTGTAGTGAACAATTACTAGGTACTGAGAACATGGAGTCCTGCCCTAAATCTAATGTAGTGAAGGATCTCAGAGTCTAGCAGGGGAGATGTGCAAGTGAAAAAAATCACAACAATCCTAAAGCAGTGATAAATCCATCAGTTGAGGTGAACACAGGCTTCTGAAGGAGTCAAAAGGAAAGAATCCAGCCCAGACTGAGTCACAGAGCACATTCTAGAGGCAAGGGTGCCTCTGCATAGTTATTAAGGGTGAATAAGAGTTATCCAAGTGATGAGGAGGAGGACATTGACACAGGGGGAACACAAGACCTGCGCTGGCTATTTGTAGCTTGTCTTCCCTACCTTCTCTCAACCTTAAATCCATATTTATTTCAGATATTTTTGTATTTCAGTAACCTAGCACGTGCATATAGTAGGTGCTCAAAAGATGCTTTGTAGGTGAATGAATGAGCCATTAATCCAGAGAATGTTAATTCAGGTCTTGGTTGGTGGCCTGGCCTCTCAGCACTGCTAAAGACCTTGATGCATAATTAGAACAATGTAGCCAGAAATAATAGGTCTTTATTAACTAGTTATTGTTGTTTAACAAACCATACCAAAAGTTTATAGCTTGTAGCAACAATAATTTATTATGTTTGTGGTTATGTGATTTGATTGGATGGTTCTTATGTTACTTTCTCCCGAGCACCCTTATATAGCTGCATTTGGTTGAACATCACCTGGATCTGGGTTCAACTAGGATAGTGGAGACAGCTGGGTCCCTCCCTCTACATGGCCTTTCATCCTCAAGGAGTGGCCAAAGAGAACTTCAAGCTAGAGTTCTAGAAATTTCACTGAGGGTACCAGAGCTAGAGGCTAGTCTTGATACTGTTACTGGCGGGGGAGGAGGGTAGTTTAAATTCATATTGCAGCATGGTGGAGAAAAAGTTGATTATTTGTCAAACGAGTTGATGCAGTTTCTTCCGTTTGAGGTTTGTCTTTTTAGTGTTCAGTTTCCTTTGATTAGAACTCTTCCCCATCTCGCAGTGTCTCCTCTCTAGCACCTGCTGCTGCCCTGCTGCTACCCTTCCTTCTCTTTCCACATCCTAGAATAAAAGCCCAAGCCACCTGAGCTCACTTGTCCAAGGAATCAGAAAATCTGAGGAAATCTTTTTCAGTCGTCATTTCATTACCATCTATCACCAAATGGTCCTTGTGTTCCTCAGGAAACATGTTCCAGAATCTTCACAGCCTCCTGGTTTGGAGAAGCCAGACTGGAAGCAGTCCAATGTCCACCAAAAGGGGTGTAGATAAATTAGCATCTATTCATACAAGAAGTACCACACAGCAAGGGGAATGAGGGTGACGTGCAGCAACTTAGATGAGTGTCCTAAGTGTCATATTGAGAAGAAAAGGCCAGTTGCAAAAGAGTCCAGATCAGATGAGTCCACTTCCATATCTATTTCAAAAGCAAATGAAAGGCAAGTGTGTTATCAGAAACCAAGACAGAGTGGAGGGAAGGGATGTGATGAGAAGGGAACATGAAGACGGCTTCTGGGGTGCTGGGATTGCCCTGTTTGGACTGAGTGGTGGTTTCTTTGTGGTAATTCACTGAGATGGACACTCATAGATTATGTGTTTTTCCATATGTATATTTTACTTCATAATAAAATGCCATCACTCAGGAAAAAGAGAAATGCTGGTGTTACCCAGTCTAAGACCCACTTTGCTATCCCATGCTGTGGGATTCAGGCATGCAACTCTAGGTATTATACTTGGCTGTAATGGTCTCAGGCCACAGTAGGCCTGGGCTCTCAGGCTCACTTTTCTTTAAACATCCGTTTAACTAGATGTCCACATAGGCAGGAAGTTTTCCAAGGGAATGCCTGGTTTCAGACAGCTGAGTCAGGAGACGTGTCTGATACAGCTCAGCAGTGGACCCTTTGGACATGAACACCTCGTGAATACCAGACTCCTTGCTCAGCTACCTCACGCCTCTCAGTCCAACGAGAATGATCTAAAACTACTGTGAATCTTCAGAGAGAAGGCATTGGATTGCAACCCCTTTTCTCTTACAAGATCTCTTGTTCCCAGTGTAAATTTACCCGCACTCCTTCAATGAACAAAGCAAGGTTCTGTTAGCAAAGAAAAAAGGGGAACAGCCTTTGTCTAAACAACCATCAGTGTCTGGCACACATGGCCACCCACACACTGACACACGAAAATGAGAAGGGTTTTCCTAGAAGAAATGGCCGTGAGCTGACACCCGGCTTCTTTTCAACATTGGAAAATAATTTATCTAAAAATATAGAGAGATCCTGTTACAGAACACATCCTAAGCCCTCAGTACTCTGCCCAGTGGGCATCTGTGCACCTCTCTTACAGACACATCAATCCAGAGGCAGTGTTGTTCGAGGGCACGGAGTAGCCCTCTCTCTGTGCTTCTTGAACCTACCACTTTACCTGCTACCCTGTTCTCCTCCAGTGCCATTGAGCCTTCAGAAAGGAGGTATACAGAATTGCTAACACCCCTGTGTGTTTCCTTACTGCATCCCATCCCCCAGGAATTCCCTTAACTGCAAACCAAGCGCTTGAGAGGCCCCCGGGATAAAGGGAGCACATGTCAGTGGCAGCCCAATTAAATACTACTGTTGCTCAGGGTGTGGAATGCGTAGAGATGAATGTCTTTCTGAAAAGCCACGGGGAACTATGTCTTTCATATTGACGTTTTAACTATTGTAATATGGAGGTGGGGTTGGGCTGAGGAGCTGTTAAGGGGCTCTCCTGTAGCCCCCAGATCACCCCATCAGAGGACACAACTGCTGAACCCAGAAGGCCTGTGGGCCAGCCTCTCTTTCCTAGGATGCCATTGCGCCAAAGGCTTTGCATTCAAGAACACACATCTTAGGTGACTCCAAGTGTGTCCCAGCATGTGAGCATATCCATGTTATTCTGTGACTGACTCTCTCTGTTGTGTAGCTGGTTTCTCTGAAGATGTTTCTGTTTTCCCCTTCAGACTGGGAGCTCCTGGAGCCCAACACTGGTGTCATCTTTCTCTGCTCATTCCTTGTGCCTGGCCCATTGCCTGCCTCTCGGAGGGGACTCCGTAACGGGTCCATCAATGACAAATGAATTCAGAGACCAAGAAGGAGGATAACTCTCTCCCCAGGTCTAAGGGTAGGGTTGAAAAAGAGAAGGTGACAATTACAGCCTCTGCTTTCTGACAGAAGACCCACAGTGATGTCCTGTCATCCTGAATTATACCACACTCTCGTACACACACTCCAAGTCCCACAGCTGCCTTCGTATTTATGATATCCCTGTGGCCAGGGCCATTTCCTGTGTTCAATTTAGATCTATCTGAGAGTTTTACTTTGTGCTGCCTTCTTCCTCTGTGCTGATGACATGAGTATCCTAATTACAGCCACACACACAGGCCCCCATCTCTCGCTCTCTCTGTCGGATTTACTCAGGGCTACAGGAACCCATTAGCATGGAAGGTCTTTGCCAGAAAGCAGAGACCATAATTGTCTCCTCTCTTTCCCAACCCTGGATTTAGATCAGGAAAGTCTGATCATGCCTTTTGGTCTATGCACTTCTATGTCTTTTTTTCCTTATTCTTCTGTAGGACATTCTCACTTTCCCTCCCTCCCTCCCTCCTCTCTCTCTCTCTTTCTCAACATAAAATGCTACCAACTGTAATAAGGACTAAGCTGCTGTGTGTCCTCCACGTCTCTAGAAGATGCCATGGGCAGGAGAGAGTGATGTTTGTGTTCCTCTGTGTGTTGGGAGAGCACCATATGTGTGGCAGGGAGCAAGCATGAACTGGGGTACCTGCAAAATTCAATGCAGGGAAGGGAAGGTATGGAGTATGCCATCCAGAACCCAATAGCTCCTGCTTTGAGGCTGCCCGATGGGCCCTGAGCTCCTGGAAGGGTGGCTACTTGGGCTGGCTGTGTGCATTCATGCTGAAGCATTGCCTTTTTCTCCTTGAGCACCTGCCATTCAGAACCACTGGGAAGCAGAGGACACACACATACACACACACACACACACACACACACACACACACACACACACACACACACACAATGGTGCTTCCAGCTGTGCCAGAGCCAGTAGCATGTGAGCTCCTAAAACCCAGCTTGTGTCGACTCAGTCCAGGGAGAGACTGGAGACCGAGAAGGGGCCTAGGATAACTATCAGTGTGTACAAGGTTCCCTGTGCCTCAATTTCCTCAGTTCTCAAAGAAAGATCATTCTCACCTAGCATATGTTTTGTTCAGCTATCATAAGCTATTACTGGCTGAGCATCTGATACTGTTTCACAAGCTTTACTTTGATTAATGTATGCAATAGTCACAGCCATGCCACCAAATAGGCACCATTATTCTATCCCCATTTTTCAATAAGGAATATAGGCACAGAGAGAATGAATAAATTTCTCAGGGGCATACAGCTAACAAGTGGCAGAGATGGAATTTGAACCCAGGTAACTTGGCTCTAGGGTCAGTGCTCAGAACAGTCACACTGTATTGCTTTGTGATGTGTAAATACAAGTGCGTGAAATGGTCAAAAGTTCCATACAAATCTACTCTTACAAATGAGGTCAATTGGGTACTCAGGTCTGGAGAGATTATTGGCTCAGTGCCACAGATTCCTGGTCTATTCTTTGCTTTATTGTTATTTTTAATCGTATGTGTTTATTGTATGTGTTTATCGTATGTGTTTATTGTGTTTATGGGGTGCAGGGTGATGTTTTGATACATGAATACAATGTATAATGATCAAATCAGGATAATTAGCATCTCCATCACTTCAAATATTTGTCATTTCTTTGTGCTAGGAACATTCAGTGTCTCCTCTTCTGGCTATTAGAAAATATATAATAAACTGCTATTAATTATAGACCTCTTGTTATCATCTCCCTATCCCCCAGTTCCCTTCATCACCTCCAGTAACTGCTCATAGTAGTCAATATACTTCTATAATATCAACTTTTTTCACTTCCATATATGAGAGAGAACATGCGGTATTTATCTTTCTGTGCCTGGCTTATTTCACTTAACATAATGCCATCCATATTGTGACACACTTTTGTTCTTTTTTAAGGCTGGATAGTATTTCATTGTATGCATATACCACATTTT
>NW_007254051.1:0-1902 GCF_000164805.1 Carlito syrichta | reverse complement strand
TCTGTTTATCCATAAAACATTTTGAGTTCATTCATTAGATATACTACATTTATAATTTAGATACACATGCATACTTGCAAATTACATGTATGTGTATACCATTGCCTTAATATAATATATACATAATTTGGTAAGTTGAATATTAGTCCCAGTCCTTTACTCCCCTGGAGTAGTATTGTACATGCAGTCATTGCATCATGGTGGCCAGAGTATATTTCCTCACCCCTTGTCTTTGGGCTAGGACCTGTAACTTGCTTTGGCCAATGGGATGTTAGTAGATGCGATGTAATCAAAGCCTTGAAACATGCCTGCAAATTTAGAGGGCTAACATGTCTGCCATTGCCATGAGAGCATGGTCCAGTTAACTGGCAGGTCCAAGTAGGATGAAAGACACGTGGATTAGAACCACACTCAACCTGCAGCTTGGCAACAAGTGCAGCCAAGTCAAATCTAGTCAGCCAACCCACAAACATGAAAATGAGAATAAATGTCTGTGTAAGTCACAAAGTTTGAGGATGATTTGTTACTCAGCAGCATTGTAACAAAAGCTGACAGACCCAATAGTGAAACATGCAGGAAATAGAAATTTAGAAGGAATGATATATGTGTATAAATATATTTTTTCTGATACTTTTCTGGTTCCCAGTGGCTCTTCTTATGTACCTCCTGTGATATGTGCACCCTATTTATTAGACCACTTCACCAAATTTGTAAGAATTGTATATTTTTATTGACATATATGTTTCAAATATGAATTGGGCATGTACTATGAGTATAGGGGCACAGTACATTCTGACTACCCTGGGACAGTCTTGGTTGTCTTGATGTAATGATTAAGAACACCCCCTTTCACTCTCAGAAGTCCCAGTGTCAACCACAAATTCTTTGGTCAGCCTCAGCCTGTAGCAAGCACTGTGATATATATATAAGAAATGTCCGCAGGTCGCACAGGGAGGCTCTGAGCGCCCGCCCCTCAGAGACACCGGTTCCATTACTGGCTGAATACTGTGTAGGGACCCAGTGCCACTCTCGTCATTTACAGCCTGCCTTTTGGAACTTTGGAGCTCTGGAACTCCGGGTCCACCCTGGCTGAGGCACACAGCGTGAGACCCCAAGCCAGAGGACCCAGACAAGCGGAGAAAAACAGACCTGCTTAAACTGCCTTGCCATTCTCCAGGCAGAGACTTCCATTGCCCCGCCCACCTAGCAACCTCAGCTACCTCAGCTCCTAAGGCAACAGTGTGAAACAGGAGACAAAGCCCCACCCCTATGCTGCAACGAAAAACAAAAGGGAGAGGCTGGAATCGGAGATCACAGAAGTGACTCTAGTCTGATTGCTTATTTTGACCTATGATTTTATCATTGAAACTGTTGGTCTAGATTACGTTTGGTGTTTACCTTCTGACTTACACTGTTTCTTGATTTTTTTGGCCTGTCTCTGTTTAGCTATCAGTATTCTTTAGGGAATCTTTCTTACCTGTCTTTTTTCACTTCTTCCCAGCCCTGTGTCTCTCTCTCACCTGATAGTTGGTATGTATATCTGTTTTCCCTCTTGCACTTCTCCCTTTCACTTATTTTGACTTATGATTTTATAATTGTAACTGTTAGTTTAGATCACGTCTGTTGTTGACCTTCTGACCTACACTGTCTCTCGATTTTATTGACCTGTCTGTGTAGCTATCAGTACTCCTTAGGCAATCTTTCTTACGTGTCTTTCTTCACTTCTTCCCGATCCTGTGACTGTTTTTCACCTGATAGCTGGTAGGTATATCTGTTATCCCTCTCGCACTTCTCTCTTTTGCTCATTTTGACTTATGATTTTATCATTGTAACTGTTGGTTTAGATCATGTTTGTTATTTACCTTCTGACTTACACTGTTTCTCGATTTTATTGCCCTGTCG
>NW_007254050.1:1924-7809 GCF_000164805.1 Carlito syrichta | reverse complement strand
CAAGAGTGCCAGAGTGTTCCTGAAGTCCAGGAATGATTGATTCATAATATCCACTTAAGAAATAAGTGTAAAACATGAAGGGTGCTCGAAGCCCTGATTCTGGTTTAGCCCTTAGCAAGATGCCCTGTCGATTTTCGGGATTGATGACTCATGTAACTCAGATTTCTAATTCATTCTTAGCAAAAGGCAGTGCAGTTTTCAGTATGTGAGGAGTGCCATCACCCAGATTCCTGCTTCCTTCTCAGCAAGACCCTGAGACATTTTCTGGTGATGTAGAATTCAAGTTGTTAGGATAACAATAGTTAGAATCCCAGAAGTTTCTTGGGGAATTGGTATCCAAGATTCCTGGTTTCCTTGTACAAGACACCCTAACAATGTGGGGACCTGGAAGCCCAGCTTCCTGATTAAACCTTATCAAGAGGGCCTGTAGACTTATGCGAATGAGAACTCCAAGAACCCGGATTCCCTTTTCGTTCTCACAAGATGCCCTGATATTTCCTGTCGATGTGGATTACAAATCCCTGTATCCAAAAAGACAGATGCCCAGAAGGATCCTAGGGATGAGGAATCCATGATTCCTGGTTGCTTTTAAAAATACTTACTAAACATTTGGGAACTGCAAAACCCTTGGCCCTTATCAAAATAATAGGACAAACGGAAGTTTAAGACTTACAAGTTTCATCTTAAGATCAGACGTACATCCAAATATGGCAATATGATCCTTTTGGTCCTGTAATGTGATCTTATTGGTCCTGAGCAACCTAACACACTTGTAGGGCCAGATACCCGTTTACAAGTTTCAAGGGGTCCAGAATGTTGCTAGAGTCCTGAATTGACTGATTTGTAATATCCACAAGCTAAATAGCCTCACAACATGAGTGGAGTTCAAAGCCCTGATTCTTGTTTGTCCCGTAGCAAGACACCCTGAGAATTTTTTCGTATTGAGGACTCGTGTAACAAAGATTCCTTATTCTTCCTTCACTAGAGGCTGTGTAGTGTCCTGTATATGAGGATTCACTTTCCTCAGATTCTTATTTTGAAAACCTGATTCTTGTATAGCCCTTAGCAAGACGACATTTAGATTTTGTGATTGAGGAGTCGTTTAAAACAGATCCCCTTTTTTTCCTTAGCAGGAAGCTGCGACGTTTCCTGTATGAGGACTATTAGCCACATTCCTGCTTCAAATCCCTGAATCTTGTTTATCCCTTGCAAGGCACCCAGTATGGTTTTGGGGACTGAAAACACGTGTAACCCAGATTCCTTATTCTTTCTTAGCAAAAAGCTGTGTAATTGCCTGTATATGAGGACTCCCTTACCCCAGATTCATGCATCAAAAACCCTGATTCGTGTTTAGCCCTTAGCAAGACGCCCTGAATTTTTTTGATTGAGGACACGTGTAATCATATTCCTTATTCTTCCTTAGAAATAGGCAGTGCAGTTTCCTGTATATGAGGACTCCCATTACCCAGATTACTGCTTCATTCTCAGCAAGGCACTGAGACATTTCCTGGTGACCTAGAATTCCAGTTGTTTGGATATCAGGAGGAAGACTCCCATAAGGTTCTTGGGGAACTGGAAATAAAAATTCCTGGTTCCCCTTAGCAAGACCACACCAAAATGTAGAATCTTCTAAATACAATGTCCCAATTACCACCAGCACAACCACAAGAAATTTCTGTAATGTGAGGTAACCTGAACCGAGGGATTTTGTACCAATATGCCATTTGATCCTTGGGGTACCTGATTATATTCCTAGTTGTTTCCTAAAACACAAAAGATTTGTAAGGCCAGAACCTCGATTACAACTATCAAGAGGACCAGAATGTTCCTGGGGATCTCTAATGACAGATTTAGGGTATCCACGGAGCAAGTAACTCTGAAAAATATAGGGACCTAGAAGCCCTGAATGATGATTAAACCTTATGAAGAAGCCATGTAGATTCCAACGAATGAGAACTCCTAGAACCGGATTACCCTTTTGTTCTCAGCAAGATGCCCTGATTTTCCCACCTGATGTGGATCCCAAAACTCTGTATACAAAAAGGCAGATGCCCAGAAGTTTCCAAGGGTGTGGAATCCATGAATCCTGATTACTCTTAAAAGTACCTAATAAATATTTGGCAACCTCAAAACACCAGGCCCATATCCAAATTGAAGGACAAACAGAAGTTGTTGGATTACAAGGTACACCTTAAGATGAGAGTTAAGTACAAATATGGCGATAAGATTCTTTGTGTCCTGGAATCTGCCCTTTGTTTTCCCGAGTAACCCAATGGACTTGTAGGCCCACATTCTCGGTTACAACTATCAAGAAGACCAGAAGCTTGTTGAGAATCTGTAATGAAAAAAATTGCCGTATCAAAGAGGCATGTAGCATTAAATAATATGGGGAATTAGAATCCCAGATTCCAGATTAGCCCTTTATAATGTGTTCATGTAGACTTCTTGGATTGGCGATTCATGTAACTCAGATTCTTTTTGTTCTCAGTAAGACTCCCGGACGTTACCGGGCGATGTGGAAGTAAAAACTCTTATATACCAATATTCATTCGCCCAAAAGATCAGGAGGGCCCTGGAATCCAAGATTGCTGGATCTCCTATAAGAATACATCCTAAATATGTGGGAACTCCTAACCAAGTTTCAAAATCAATCTAAAATTCCAGCAGTAGTTTCTGGATTAGGAGGTAAACCTGAAGCCAGAAATTACACTAAGAATGGCGAGATGATTCATTGTGTTGTGGAATCTGGCCTTACAGCCTCCTGCAAAAAAAGCCAAGCAGAAGTCCAGAGTCTCTATTACAACTAAGAAAAGGAGCAGCTGGTTCCTGGTGATTGGTAATGACAGGTTTATGGTACGAATATAGGAATTAGCTCTGAAAAATGTGGGGACTGGGACTCCCAAATTGATTAGGATTTACAAAAATCCTGTAGGCTTCTAGGTATGAGAACTTCCTTAAGCCAGGGAAAAATTAGCAACTGCCCAGAAGTTTGCTGGTCACTTGGAAACTGATTTTCCTTGTTCCACATTGGTAACATGAGTAGGAACCTTTTAGGGACATAGTGTCTAAGATACCTGTTTCATTCTCAGCAATACGACCAGATGCTTCGAAGCTCCCTGGAAGTCCACAACCGTGGCTCCCAATGGAAAGACTCCAGAATGTTCCGGTGGAATTGAAAACAAAGACCCTTGTGCCCTTCCAAATATACCTTCTAAACATTGTGCAACATCTAAACCCAAGGTCCTAATTCCGAATATCTGAACTCTCAGAAGTTTCTGGAATAGGAGGTAACCCTGAACACAGGGCTTACATTCAAACAAACCGAGGTGATTATTTGTGTCCTGGAATTGGGGTTCGAGGATCCAGAATCTAAATGGACTTGTAGTGCCATATTTTCTTTTAAACTATCGAGAGGACCAGAATGTTGCTGGATTTCTGGAATGACTGATTCATAATATCCACATAGGAAACAGTTCTGAAAAATATGGGGAAGTCGAAGCCCGGTGTCTTGTAAGCCTTACCAAGACGCCCTGTACCTGATAGGAATGAGGACTCTTGTAACCCAGATTCTTTATTCTTCCTTAGCAAGAGCCCGTGTTGCATCCTGTCTATGAGAACTCCCATTCCACAGATTCCTGCTTCGAAATCTGGATTCTTGTTTAGCCCTTAGCAAGAAGTCCAGTAGATTTTTGGCATGGAGGAATCGTGAAATCAGATTCCTTATTCTTTCTTAGCAAGAGGTTGTGTAGTTTCTTGTATATGTATATTCCCATTACCCAGATTCCTGCTTCAAAACCCTGATCCTTGTTTAGTCCTTACAAGGACGCCCTGTAGTTTTTAGGATTGAGGACATGTGTAACCCAGATTCTCTACTCATCCTTAGCAAAAGGATGTTAAATTTCCTATATATGAGTACTCCCATTCCCCAGATTCATGCTTCAAAATCTTGATTACTTTTTCTCCCATAGTAAGACTCCCTGTAGGTTTATGGAATTTGAGGACTCCTGTAACCCGATTCCTTTCTCCTCTGTAGCAAGAGGCCATGTCGTTTCCCGTATATGAGGACTCCCTTTACGCAGATTACTGCTCCATTCTCAGCAATACCCGAGATATTTCCTGATTAACGTAGAATTCCAGTTGTGTAGATATCAATAGAAAGACGCCCATATAGTACCTGGGAACTGTAATCCAAGTTGCCAGATTCCCCATAACAAGACATCGTAAAAATGTGGAATATACTAAACCCAATATCCCAATTCCCACCATCCTGACCACAGGAATTTCGGTATTTTGAGGTACCTGAAGTGAGGGATTTTGTCGCAAATGCCAGTTGATTCCTGGGGAACTGGATTATGGCCGAAGATTTTTATAAGAACAAAAGGAATTGTAGGTCCAGATGCTCGATTATAACTATCAAGAAGACCGAAATCTTCTTGGATGTTTAATTAGAGATTTTAGGTATCCACTCAGCAAGTAGCTCTGAAAAATATAGGGACCTACAAACCCAGATTCCTCATTAAACTTATCAAGAGGCCATTTAGATTTTGATGACTGAGGACTCCCTGAACCCGGATTCTCTTCGCATTCTCAGCAAGATGCCCTGATTTTCCCTGGTGATGTGGATTCCAATATTCTGTACGCAAATAGACAAATGCCCAGCTTTTTCCAGGGATGTGAAAACCGTGATTACTGGTTACCTTTAAAAAAATGTACTACATTCTTAGCAACCTGAAAACCCCCAGCCCATATCAAATAGAGGCACAAACGGAAGTTTTAGGATTACAGGGTACATTTTAAGACAAGTGTTACACGAAAATATGGCGAGATGATTCTTTCAGTCCTGGTATCTGGTTTAGTTGTACCGAGGAAACCAACTGAATTGCAGAGACTGGTTCTTGGTTATACCAATCAAGAAACCAGAAGGCTGCTGGGAATCTATAATGACACTTGTCCTTTCCAAATTGCAAGTTGCCCTGAAGTATTTTGAGAACTAGAAGCCCAGATTCCAGATACGACCTTATAATGGAGCCCTGTAGAATTCATGGATTGAGGCCTCCCGGAACACAGATTCCTTTCTTATTGTCAGAAAGACACCCGGGCTTTTTCTCTTGACGTGGATGTCCAAACTCTTACATACCAATACTCAAAGGGCCAGAAGTTTCCCAGGGACCTGGAATCCACGATTGCTGGTTCTCCCTTAAGAATACGTCCTAAATTTGTGGGAACCCCTAATCCCATATTCTGAATACCAAAACGAATGTCCAGCAGTAGTTTCTGGACTATGAGGTAAACCTGAAGCCAGTGGTCACATTAACACACGGCAAGATGATCCTTTGATTGTGGAATCTGGCCTTTCAGGACCCTGTGAAACAAACGGACCAGTATGCCAGATTCTCAGTTACATCTATAAAGAGGCACAGCACGTTCCTTGGGATTGCTAATTCCCAATTTGTGGTATGCATATAGCACTTTGCTCTGAATAATGTGGGGACCAGGACTCCCAAATTCCAGATTTTCATTTAGCTAAAGTCCCTATCGATTCCTAAGTATGAGCATTGTCTTAAGCCAGGGATAAGTTAGCAATTGGCCAAATGTTCGCAAGTTACATGGAAACCGTGTTTTCTGCTTTCTCTTTAGTAACACGTGTAGAAAGTTTCAAGGGACACAGTGACCCTGATTCCTATTTCATTCTAAACAAAATGACGGGTTATTTCCTGTTGATCTGGATGTCCAGACTCTTGTATACCCATAGAAAGATGACAAGAATATGCCTGTGGATGTGCATTCTAAGATTCCTGAATCCCTCCCAAAAATACCTCCTAAAAATTTGAACACCTAAACCCAAAGTCCTAATTCCGAACAGCGGATCCATTGTAGTTTTTGGA
>NW_007254050.1:0-1745 GCF_000164805.1 Carlito syrichta | reverse complement strand
AATGGACTTGTTTGCCAGATTCTTGTTCACACTATCAAGAGTACCAGAGTGTGTGGAGTCAGGAATGATGATCGTAATATCTACTTAACAAATAGCTCTAAACATGAAGGTTGCTCAAAGTCATGATTCTTGTTTAGCCTTTAGCAAGACACCCTGTCGATTTTCGGGATAGAGGACGCATGTCACCCAGATTCTTTATTCATCTTAGCAAGAGACAGTGCAGTTTTCTGTATATGAGGACTGCCATTACCCAGATTCCTGCTTCATTCTCAGCAAGACACCGAGACATTTCCTGGTGATATAGAATTCAAGTTGTTTGGTTAACAATAGTAAGACTCCTAGAAGTTTCTTGGAGAATTGGAATCCAAGATTCCTGGTTCCCTTGTACAACACAGCCTATCAATGTGGGGACCTAGAAGCCCAGATTCTTGATTAAGCCTTATCAAGAGACTCTGTAGACTTCTGCGAATGAGAACTCCAAGAACCCGGATTCCCTTTTCGTTCTCAGCAAGAAGCCCTGATTTTCCCTAGCGATGTACATTACAAAGCACTGTTTCCAAAAAGACAAATGCCCAGATGTGTCTTAACGATGAGGAATCCATGATTCTTGGTTACCTTTAAAAATACTTACTAAACATTTGGCAACTGCCAAACCCTCAGCCCTTCTCAAAATAAAAGGAAAAACGTAAGTTTAAAACTTACAAGGTTCATCTTAAGACCACAGTTACATCCAAATATGGCAAGATGATCCTTTTGGTCTTGTAATCTGGCCTTAGTTGTTCCAAGGAACCTGACGGACTTGTAGGGCCAGATACCCATTTACAAATATCAAGGGGACCAGAATGTTGCTAGAGTCTTGAATTTACTGATTCGCAATATCCACATGTTAAATAGCTTCACAAAATGAGGGGTGTTCGAAGCCCTGATCCTTGTATGTGCCGTAGCAAGACGCCCTGAGCATTTTTTCATATTGAGGACTCGTGTAACACAGATTCCTTATTCTTGCTTCTGTATTGGCCTTGTAGTATCCTGTATATGAGGACTCCCTTTCCCCAGATTCCTGTTTTGAAACCCTGATTCTTGTTTAGCCCTCAGCAAGACGCCATGTAGATTTTGTGATTGTGGAACCGTGTAAAACAGACTCCTTATTTTTCCTTAGCAAGAGGCCGCGAAGTTTCCTGTAATGACTACAGTTAGCCATATCCTGCTTCAAATCCCTGAATCTTGTTTAGCCCTTAGCAAGGCACCCTGTAGTTTTTTGGGGATTGAGAACACGTGTAACTCAGATTACTTATTCTTTTTTAGCAAAAGGCCATGCAATTGCCTGTATATGAGGACTCCATTTTCCCAGATTCACGCATCAAAAACCTGATTCGTGTTTAGCCCTTAGCTAGATGCCCTGAATTTTATTGTGATTGAAGACACGTGTAACCATATTCCTTATTCTTCCTTAACAATAGGCAGTGAAGTTTCCTTTATATGAGTACTCACATTACCCAGATTCCTACTTCAAAAATCGGATTCTTGGTTACCTCTTGACAAGAAACCCTGTGTATTTTAGGGATTGAGGACTAGTGCAAAACATATTCCTCTTTCTTCCTTAGCAAGAGGCCATGTAGTTTCCTGTATATGAGGACTCCCATTATCCAGATGCCTGCTTCATTCTCAGCAAGGCGCTGAGACATTACCTGGTGACCTAGAATGCCAGTTGTTTGGATATCAAGAAAAAGATTCCCATAAGGTAT
>NW_007254049.1:2317-3543 GCF_000164805.1 Carlito syrichta | reverse complement strand
TAGCAAGATGCCCTGTCGATTTTTGGGATTGATGACTCATGTAACTCAGATTTCTAATTCATTCTTAGCAAAAGGCAGTGCAGTTTTCAGTATGTGAGGAGTGCTATCACCCAGATTCCTGCTTCCTTCTCAGCAAGACCCTGAGACATTTTCTGGTGATGTAGAATTCAAGTTGTTAGGATAACAATAGTTAGAATCCCAGAAGTTTCTTTGGGAATTGGTATCCAAGATTCCTGGTTCCCTTGTACAAGACACCCTAACAATGTGGGGACCTAGAAGCCCAGCTTCCTGATTAAACCTTATCAAGAGGGCCTGTAGACTTATGCGAATGAGAATTCTAAGAACCCGGATTCCCTTTTCGTTCTCAGCAAGATGCCCTGATATTTCCTGTCTATGTGGATTACAAATCCCTGTATCCAAAAAGACAGATGCCCAGAAGCGTCCTAAGGATGAGGAATCCATGATTCCTGGTTGCTTTTAAATATACTTACAATTTGAATACCTCTTATTGCCTCCTCTTCTCTGAATGCTTTAGCCAGGACTTCCAATACTATGTTGAACAGGAGGGGAGAGAGTGGGTATCCTTGTCTAGTTCCAGTTTTCAGGGGAATTGGTTCCAATTTTTGTCCATTTAGGAGTAGGCTGACTGTGGGTTTCTCGTAGATGGCTTTTACTATTTTGAGGTATGTTCCCCGTATGCCTAGATGTTCAAGGGTTTTTATCAAGAAGGGGTGCTGGATTTTATCAAAAGCTTTTTCTGCATCTAGTGATATGATCATGTGGTTTTTGTTTTGACATCTGTTGATGTATTTAATTACATTTATGGTTTTACGAATATTGAACCAGCCTTGCATGCCAGGAATGAAGCCTACTTGGTCATGATGGATGATTTTTGAGATGTGTTGCTGAATCCGGTTTGCTAGGATCTTGTTGAGAATTTTAGCATCTATGTTCATCAAAGATATTGGCCTGTAGTTCTCTTTCTATGTTGGATCTTTACCTGGCTTGGGTATCAATGTATAAAATGGGCAAAAGACATGAACAGACACTTCACAAAAGAAGACATTCGAGCAGCCAACAAACACATGAAGAAATGCTCAACCTCACTAATCATCAGGGAGATGCAAATCAAAACCACACTGAGATACCACCTAACTCCAGTCAGAATGGCAATTATCAACAACTCAAAAAATAACAGCTGCTGGAGAGGGTGTGGTGAAAAGGGA
>NW_007254049.1:0-908 GCF_000164805.1 Carlito syrichta | reverse complement strand
CAGCCTCCTGCAAAAAAAGCCAAGCAGAAGTCCAGATTCTCTATTACAACTAATAAAAGGAACAGCTGGTTCCTGGTGATTGGTAATGACAGGTTTATGGTACGGATATAGGAATAGGCTCTGAAAAATGTGGGGACTGTGACTCCCAAATTGCTGATTAGGATTTAGAAAAATCCTGTAGGCTTCTAGGTATGAGAACTTCCTTAAGCCAGGGAAAAATTAGCAACTGCCCAGAAGTTTGCTGGTCACTTGGAAACTGATTTTACTTGTTCCACATTGGTAACATGAGTAGGAACCTTTTAGGGACATAGTGTCTAAGATCTAAGATACCTGCTTCATTCTCAGCAATACGACCAGATGCTTCCAATCTCCCTGGAAGTCCACAACCGTGGCTCCCAATGGAAAGACTCCAGAATGTTCCAGTGGACTTGAAAACAAAGAACCTTGTGCCCTTCCAAATATACCTTCTAAACATTGTGCAACATCTAAACCCAAGGTCCTAATTCCGAATATCTGAACTCTCAGAAGTTTCTGAAATAGGAGGTAACCCTGAACACAGGGCTTACATTCAAACAAACTGAGGTGATTATTTGTGTCCTGGAATTTGGGGTTAGAGGATCCAGAATCTAAATGGACTTGTAGTGCCATATTTTCTTTTAAACTATCGAGAGGACCAGAATGTTGCTGGATTTCTGGAATGACTGATTCATAATATCCACATAGGAAACAGTTCTGAAAAATATGGGGAAGTCGAAGCCCGGTGTCTTGTAGGCCTTACCAAGACGCCTTGTACCTGATAGGAATTGAGGACTCTTGTAACCCAGATTCTTTATTTTTCCTTAGCAGAGCCCGTGTTGCTTCCTGTCTATGAGACTCCATTCCACAGATTCCTGCTTCGAAATCTGGAT
>NW_007254048.1:10526-12303 GCF_000164805.1 Carlito syrichta | reverse complement strand
TTCCTCTTTTGCAGAAGTCTACAGGGCCTCTTTATAAGGTTTAATCAGGAATCTGGGCTTCTAAATCCCTACATAGCTAGGGTGTCTTGTACGAGGGAACCAGGAATCTTGGATTCCAATTCCCCCAAGAAACATCTGGGAGTCTTACTATTGTTATTCAAACAACTTGAATTCTACATCACCAGGAAATGTCTCGGTGTTTTCTTGAGAATGAAGCAAGAATCTGGGTAATGGCATTCCTTATATACAGGAAACTTCATGACTCTTGTGAAGGATGAATAAGGAACTGGGCTACATGCGTCCTCAATACCGACAATCTACACTGCGTCTTGCTAAGGGTTAAACAAGATCAGGGCTTCGAGCACCACTCATGTTTTAGAGCTATTTGTTATGTGGATATTACAAATCCATCATTCCTGGACTCCAGCAATACTCTGGTACTCCTGATAGTTGTGAACTAGAATCTGGCACTACAAGTTCATTTAAGTACTCGGAACCTCTGATGCCAGATTCCAGGACACAAGTAATCCTCTAGGATTTTTGTATGTAAGCCCTGACGTCAGTGTTACCTCATACTCCAGAAACTTCAGTGGCTCCGCTGTTTGGAATTAGGATTTTGGATTCTAGTGTTCAAATTTTTAGGAGGTATTTTTTGGAGGGAACCAGGAATCTTATAATCCATGGCCCCGGGCATATTCTTGTCACCTTTCTATGGATTTACAGGTCAACAGGAAACATATCGTCGTTTTGCTTAGAACGAGATAGGAATCTGGGTCACTGTGTCACATGAAAGTTTCTACAATGTTACGAAAAAGGAACCAGGAAACTCGGTTTCTATGTAACTTGCAGACATCTGGCCAATGTTTAACTTATCCCTGGCTTAAGACAATGCTCATACTTAGGAATCGACAGGGACTTTAGCTAAATGCTTATCTGGAATCTGGGAGTCCTGGTCCCCATATTATTCAGAGCAACGTCCTTTATGCATACCACAAATTGGGCATTACCGATCCCCAGGAACGTGCTGCGCCTCTATATAGTTGTAACTGAGAATCAGGTCTACTTTTCCGTTTGTTTCACAGGGTCCTTAAAAGCCAGATTCCACAATCAGATGATCATCTTACCATTAGTTAATGTGACCACTGGCTTCAGGTTTACCTCGTAGTCTAGAAACTACTACTGGACATTCGTTTTGGTATTCAGATTATGGGATTAGGGGTTCCCACAAATTTAGGATGTATTCTTAAGGGGGAACCAGCAATCTTGGATTCCAAGTCCCTGGGAAACTTCTGGCCCAATGAGTATTGGTATGTGAGAATTTGGACATCCACATCACAATAAAACGTCAGGGTGTATTTCTGTTAATAAAAAAGGAATCTGGTTTATGGGAGGCCTCAATCCATGAATTCTACAGTACTACATTATAAGGGCTTATCTGGAATCTGGGCTTCTAGTTCTCCAAATTCTTCAGAGCAACTTGCCACTAGGAAAGTACAAGGGTCATTGTAGATTCACAGCAGCCCTCTGGTTTCTTGATTGTTATAACAGAGAACCAGTCTCTGTGATTCCGTTAGTTTCCTCAGGACAACTAAACCAGATTCCAAGACTGAAAGAATCATCTCGCCATATTTGTGAGTAACACTTGTCTTAAGATGTACCCTGTAATCCTAAAACTTAGTTTGTGCATCTATTTGATATGGGCTGGGGCTTTGAGGTTGGTAAGCATGTAGTACATATTTTTAAAGGTAACCAGAAATCACAGATTCCACGGCCCTGG
>NW_007254048.1:0-10506 GCF_000164805.1 Carlito syrichta | reverse complement strand
TCAGATTATGGGATTAGGGTTCCCACAAATTTAGGATGTATTCTTAAGGGGGAACAAGAATCTTGGATTCCAAGTCCCTGGGAAACTTCTGGCCCAATGAGTATTGGTATGTGAGAATTTGGACATCCACATCACAATAAAACGTCAGGGTGTATTTCTGTTAATAAAAAAGGAATCTGGTTTATGGGAGGCCTCAATCCATGAATTCTACAGTACTACATTATAAGGGCTTATCTGGAATCTGGGCTTGTAGTTCTCCAAATTCTTCAGAGCAACTTGCCACTAGGAAAGTACAAGGGTCATTGTAGATTCACAGCAGCCTTCTGGTTTCTTGATTGTTATAACAAAGAACCAGTCTCTGTAATTCAGTTGATTTCCTCAGGACAACTAAACCAGATTCCAAGACTGAAAGAATCATCTCGCCATATTTGTGAGTAACACTTGTTTTAAGATGTACCCTGTAATCCTAAAACTTAGTTTGTGCATCTATTTGATATTGGCTGGGGCTTTGAGGTTGCTAAGCATGTAGTACATATTTTTAAAGGTAACCAGAAATCACAGATTCCATGGCCCTGGGAAAAAAACTGTGCATTTGTCTATTTGGATACAGAATTTTGGAGTCCAGAGAACGAGGGAAAATCAGGGCATCTTGCTGAGCTTGATCAGAGAATATGGGTTCAAGAAAGTCCTCAATTATCAAAATCTTTATGGTCTCTTGATAAGTTTAATGAGGAATCTGAGCTTGTACGTCCCTACATTTTTCAGAGCTACTTGTTGGGTGGATACCTAAAATCACTAATTACAGATTCAAGACGATTCTGGTCCTCTAGATAGTTGTAATTGAGCATTTGAACCAGAATTCCTTTTGTTTCTTATGAACATCTTTGGCCATAATCCAGTTTCCCAGGAATCAATTGGCATTTTACGACAAAATCCCTTGCTTCAATTTACCTTAAAATACCGAAATTTCTGGTGGTCAGGTGGGTGGGAATTGGGATATTGGGTTTAGAATATTCCACATTTGTACGATGTCTTGTTAAGGGGAATCTGGTAACTTGGATTACAGTTCCCAGGTACTATATGTGAGTCTTTCTATGGATATCCAAACAACTGGAATTCTACGTTCATCAGGAATTATCTCGGGTATTGCTGAGAATGGAGCAGAAATCTGCATAAAGGGAGTCCTCATATACGGGAAACGACATGGCCTCTTGCTACAGGAGAAAAAGGAATCTGAGTCACACGAGTCCTCAAATCGGAGAACCTACAGGGGGTCTTACTAAGGGAGAAAAATGTATCAGGGATTTGAAGCCTGAATCTGTTGAATAGGAGTCCTCATATATAGGAAACTTCACAGCCTCTTGCTAAGGATGCATAAGAAATCTGGGTTACACATGTCCTCAATGTGGAACAAGAAAAATCAATTTCCATATGACCAGCAAACTTCTGGGCAGTTGTTAATTTTCCACTGGCTTAAGGAAGTTCTCATACCTAGAAGCGTACAGGATTTTTCTAAATGCTAATCAGTAAATGGGAATCCCAGTCCCCACTTTTCAGAGCTAATTCCTATATCCTTACCACAAATCTTGTCATTACCAATCACCAGGAACCAGCTGCTTCTCTTCTTAGGTGTAATAGAGAATCTGTCCATCTGCTTGTCTTTTTTTGCAGGAGGCTGTAAAGCCAGATTCCACAGCCCAATGAATCATCTCGCCATTTTTAGTGTAATTTCTGGCTTCAGGTTTACCTCCTAAAACAGACACTACTGCTGGAATTTTAGACTGATTTCGTAACTTGGGATTAGTAGTTCCCACATATTTAGGACGTATTCTTAAAGGGGATTCAGCAATCTTGGCTTCCAGGGCCCTCCTGACGGTTTGGGCGAATGAATAGTGGTATAAAAGAGTTTTTACTTCCACATCGTCAAGAAGCGTGCGGGAGTCTTACTGAGAAGAAAAACAAGCTGGGTTATTTGGGTCACCTATCCAAGAAGTCTATATGGCCACATTATAAAGGCTAATCTGGAATCTGGGCTTCTAATTCCCCACATTATTTAGTGCTAAATGCCTCTTGGATGTGACAATTTTGTCATTATAGATTCTCAGCAACCTTCTGGTCTTCTTGATAGATGTAACGGAGAATGTGGACCTACAAGTTCATTGGGTTCCTCGGGAAAACAAAGGGCAGATCCAGGACCCAAAGATTCTTATCACCATATGTGTAGATAACTCTGGTCTAAGATGTACCGTGTAATCCTAAAACTTCCCTTTGTCCTTCAATTCGGATAGGGGTCTGGTGTTTGAGGTTGCCAAATATTTATTAGGTACTTTTAAGGGTAATCAGGATTCATGGATTCCACATCCTAGGAAACTTCTGGGCATGTGCCTATTTGTATACAGAGTTTTGGTTTAAACATCACGAGTGAATATCAGGGCATCTTGCTGAGAACGAAAAGGAAATCCGGTTCTAGGAGTCCTCATTCCCACAATCTACAGGGCCACTTCATAAGGCTTCATCAGCAATCTGGGCTTCAAGGTCCCCACATTTTTCAGAGCTACTTGCTCTGTGGATACTCTACATCTGTCATTTGAGATCCCCAGGAACTTTCTGGTCCTCTTGATAGTTTTAATCGAGGATCTGGTCCTACAAATCCTTTTGTGTCCTAGAAAAATCTACGAACATAGTTAGGTACCCCAGGAATCAAATGGCATATTGGTAGAAAATCCCTTGATTCAGGTTACCTCAAACTACAGAAATTTCTTGTGGTCGGCCTGGTGGGAATTGGGACATTGGGTTGAGAAGATTCCACATTTTGGGATGGTCTTGTTAAGAGGAACCAGGAATCATGGACTCCAGTTCTCCAAGAACCTTATGGAGTCCAAACAACTGGAATTCTAGGTCACCAGGAAATATCTCAGCACCTAGCTGAGAATGAAGCAGGATTCTGGGTAATGGACGTCCTCATATACAGGAAATCATGGCCTCTTGCCAAGGAGGAATAAGAAATTTTGGATGCACTAGTCTTCAATCCCAAAAATCCACAGGGTAACCAAGAATCCGGTTTTTGAAGTAGGAATCTGGGTAATGGGAATACTCATATATAGGAAATCTGCACTGTCTATTGTTAAGGAAGAATTAGGAATATGGTTACACATGTCCTCAATCACAAAAAAATTCAGGGCTTCTTGCTAAGGGCTAAAAAGGAATCAGGGTTTTTGTTGCATGAATCTAGGGAAATGGAGTCCTTATACACAGGTAATTACACGACCTTTTGCTAAGAAAGAATATGGAATCTGGGTTACACGTGCTCCCAATCCCCAAGAAACTACAGCGTGCCTTGCTAAGGGCTAAACATGATTCAGGGATTCAAAGCAGGAATGTGGCTAACAGTCCTCATTACAGGAAACTTTGCAGCTTCTTGCTAAGGAAGAATAAGGAATGTGTTTTACACGGTACCTAAATCACAAAAACTACATGGCATTTTGCTAAGGGTTAAACAAGAATCAGGGTTCAAAACAGGAATCTGGGGAAAGGGAGTCCTCATATACAGCCTCTAGCGAAAGAAGAATAAGGAATCTGAGTTACACGAGACCTCAATACAAAAAAACACTTAGGGTGTCTTGCTACGGGACAAACAAGAATCATGGCTTCGAACTCGCCTCATGCTGTGAAGCTATTTAGCATGTGGATACTACGAATCAGCCAATTCAGGACTCCAGCAACATTCTGGTTCCCTTGATCATTGTAAACGGGTAACTGGCCCTACAAGTCCATTAGGTTCCTCGGGACAACTAAGGCCACATTAAAGGACCAAAGGGATCCTCTTGCCATATTTGGATGTAACTATGCTCTTAAGATGAATCTTGCAAGTCTTAAAATTCCGTTTGTCCTTTTATTTTGAAAAGGGCCGATTGTTTTGCAGTTGCCAAATGTTTAGTACATATTTTTAAAGGTAACCAGGAATAATGGATTCCTCATCCCTAGGAAACACCTGGGCATCTGTCCTTTTGATTACAGTGTTTTGTAATCCATATAGATAAGATGTTGCACCATGTTTAGAAGGTATTTTTGGTAGGGCACCATGGTCTTGGTTTCCAAGTCCACAGGAACATTCTGGAATCTTAAATGGGGAGACACAGGTCTGGACTTCCAGGACACTGGGAAACATCTGGTCGTATTGCTGAGAACAAAACAGGAATCTGAGACACTATGTCCCAAGAAAGCTTCTACTCATGTTACCAATGTGGAAGAAGGAAAATCTGTTTCCATGTGACCAGGATATTTCTGGGAAGTTGCTAATTTTTCCTTGGCTTAAGGAAGTTCTCATATCTAGAAGCTTACAGGATTTTTCTAAATGCTAATCAGCAATTTGGGAGTCCCAGTTCCCACATTTTTCAGAGTTGATTCAAATATCTGTACCACAAATCTGTCATTACCAATCACCAGGAACCAGCTGCTCCTCTTCTTAGTTGTAATAGAGAATCTGGCCATCTGCTTGGCTTTTGTTGCAGGAGGCTGTAAGGCCAGATTCCACAACCCAATGAATCATCTGGCCATTCTTAGTGCAATTTCTGGTTTCAGGTTTATCTGCTAATCCAGAAACTACTGCTGGAACTTTAGATTGATTTTGTAACTTGGGTTTAGGAGTTCCCACATATTTAGGATGCATTATTAAAGGGGATCCAGCAATCTTGGCTTCCAGGGACCTCCTGACCTTTTGGGCGAATGAATAGTCATATATAAGAGTGTTTTCTTCCACATCGTCAGGTAACGTCCGGGAGTCTTACTGAGAACAAAAAGAAATTGGGTTACTTGGCTCGCCAATGCAAGAAGTCAACATGGCTACATTATAAGGGGTAATCTGGAATCTGGGCTTCTAATTCCCCACATAATTTAGTGCTACATGCCTCTTAGATATGAAAATTTTGTTATTATAGATTCTCAGCAACCTTCTGGTCTTCTTTATAGTTGTAACTGAGAATGTTGAACAGCAAGTCCGTTGGGTTCCTCGGGACAATAAAGGGAAAACTCCAGAACCCAAAGTATTTTATCCCCATTTTTTAGGAAACACTCGTCTTAAGATGTACCTTGTAATCTTAAACTTCCGTTTCTCCTTCAATTCGCATAGGGGCCTGGTGTTTTGAGGTTGCCAAATATTTATTAGGTTCTTTTAAGGGTAAACAGGATTCATGGATTCCACGCCCTAGGAAACTTCTGGGCATCTGCAGATTTGTATACAGAGTTCTGGGATCCATATCACTAGGGAAAATCAGGGCATCTTGCTGAGAACGAAAAGGAAATCCGGTTCTAGGAGGCCTCATTCGCCAGAATCTACAGGGCCTCTTCATGAGGTTTCATCAGCAATCTGGGCTTCTACGTCCATATATTTTTTAAAGCTACTTGCTTCGTGAATACACTAAATCTGTCATTAGAGATCCCCAGGAACTTTCTGGTCCTCTTGATAGTTGTAATCAGGGTCTAGACCTACAAATCCTTTTGTGTCCTAGGAACATCTACGAACATAATCAGGTACCCCAGGAATCAAATGGCATATTGCTGCAAAATCTGTTGATTTAGTTTACATCAAATGACAGAAATTTCTTGTGGTCGGGCTGCTGGGATTTGGGACATTGGGTTTAGAAGATTCCACATTTTGGGGTGGTCTTGTTAAGGGGAACTAGGAATCTTGGATTCCAGTTCCCCAAGAACCTATGGGAATCTTTTTCTTGATATCCAAACAACTGGAATTCTAGGTCACCAGGTAATGTCTCAGCACCTTGCTGAGAATGAAGCAGGCATCTGGATAATGGGTGTCCTCATATACAGGAAACTACCTGGCCTCTTGCTAAGGAAGAAAGAGGAATATTTTTTGCACTAGTCCTCAATCCCTAAAATCCACAGGGTTTCTTGTCAAGAGGTAACCAAGAATCCGGTTTTTGAAGCAGGAATCTGGGTAATGTGAGTACTCATATAAAGGAAACTTCACTGCCTATTGTTAAGGAAGAATAAGGAATATGGTTACACGTGTCTTCAATCACAATAAAATTCAGGGCATCTAGCTAAGGGCTAAACATGAATCAGGTTTTTGATGCGTGAATCTGGGAAAATAGAGTCCTCATATACAGGCAATTACATGGCCTTTTGCTAAAAAAGAATAAGTAATCTGAGTTACACGTGTTCTCAATCCCCAAAAAACTACAGGGTGCCTTGCTAAGGGCTAAACAAGATTCAGGGATTCGAAGCAGGAATATGGCTAACTGTAGTCATTACAGGAAACTTCGCGGCCTCTTGCTAAGGAAAAATAAGGAGTCTGTTTTACACGGTTCCACAATCACAAAATCTACATGGCGTCTTGCTGAGGGCTAAACAAGAATCAGGGTTTCAAAACAGGAATCTGGGGAAAGGGAGTCCTCATATACAGGACACTACAAGGCCAATAGAGAAGCAAGAATAAGGAATCTGTGTTACACGAGTCCTCAATATGAAAATATTCTCAGGGCGTCTTGCTATGGGACATACAAGGATCAGGGCTTCGAACACCCCTCATTTTGTGAAGCTATTTAACATGTGGATATTACGAATCAGTAAATTCAAGACTCTAGCAACATTCTGGTCCCCTTGATATTTGTAAATGGGTATCTGGCCCTACAAGTCCGTCAGGTTCCTTGGAAAAACTAAGGCCAGATTACAGGACCAAAAGGATCATCTTGCCATATTTGGATGTAACTGTGGTCTTAAGATGAACCTTGTAAGTTTTAAACTTCCGTTTTTCCTTTTATTTTGAGAAGGGCTGAGGGTTTGGCAGTTGCCAAATGTTTAGTAAGTATTTTTAAAGGTAACCAGGAATCATGAATTCCTCATCGCTAAGACACATCTGGGCATTTGTCTTTTTGGATACAGTGTTTTGTAATGTACATCGATAGGGAAAATCAGGGCTTCTTGCTGAGAACGAAAAGGGAATCCGGGTTCTTGGAGTTCTCATTCGCAGAAGTCTACAGAGCCTCTTGATAAGGCTTAATCAAGAATCTGGGCTTCTAGGTCCCCACATTGATAGGTTGTGTTGTACAAGGGAACCAGGAATCTTGGATTCCAATTCTCCAAGAAACTTCTAGGAGTCTTAATATTGTTAACCAAACAACTTGAATTCTATATCACCAGGAAATGTCTCGGTGTCTTGCTGAGAATGAAGCAGGAATCTGGGTAATGGCAGTCCTCATATACAGAAAACTGCACTGTCTCTTGCTAAGGATGAATAAGGAATCTGGGTTACATGCGTCCTCTATCCCTAAACTCGACAGGGTGTCTTGCTAAAGGCTAAACAAGAATCAGGACTTTGAGCAACCTTCATGTTTAGAGCTATTTGTTAAGTAGATATTACGAATCAATCATTCCTGGACTCCAACAACACTCTGGTACTCTTGATAGTTGTGAACGAGAATCTGACAAACAAGTCCATTTAGATACTCGGAACCTCTGATGCCAGATTTCAGGACACAAGTAATCCTCTCGGATTTTTTGTATGTAAGTCCTAACTTCAGTGTTACCTAGTACTCCAAAAACTACAGTGGATCCGCTGTTCGGAATTAGGACTTTGGGTTTAGGTGTTCAAATTTTTAGGAGGTATTTTTGGGAGGGATCCAGGAATCTTAGAATGCACATCCACAGGCATATTCTTGTCATCTTTCTATGGGTATACAAGAGTCTGGACATCCAGATCAACAGGAAATAACCCGTCATTTTGTTTAGAATGAAATAGGAATCAGGGTCACTGTGTCCCTTGAAACTTTCTACACGTGTTACTAAAGAGAAACCAGAAAACACGGTTTCCATGTAACTTGCGAACATTTGGCCAATTGCTAACTTATCCCTGGCTTAAGACAATGCTCATACTTAGGAATCGATAGGGACTTCAGCTAAATGAAAATCTGGAATTTGGGAGTCCTGGTCCCCATATTATTCAGAGCAAAGTGCTATATGCATACCACAAATCGAGAATTAGCAATCCCAAGGAACGTGCTGCGCCTCTTTATAGATGTAACTGAGAATCTGGCATACTGGTCCGTTTGTTTCACAGGGTCCTGAAAGGCCAGATTCCACAATCAAAGGATCATCTTGCTGTGTGTTAATGTGACCACTGGCTTCAGGTTTACCTCATAGTCCAGAAACTACTGCTGGACATTCTTTTTGGTATTTAGAATATGGGATTAGGGGTTCCCACAAATTTAGGACGTATTCTTAAGGGAGAACCAGCAATCGTGGATTCCAGGTCCCTGGGAATCTTCTGGCCCTTTGAGTATTGGTATGTAAGAGTTTGGACATCCACGTCAAGAGAAAAAGCCCGGGTGTCTTTTTGACAATAAGAAAGGAATCTGTGTTCCGGGAGGCCTCAAACCATGAATTCTACAGGGCTCCATTATAAGGTCGTATCTGGAATCTGGGCTTCTAGTTCTCAAAATGCTTCAGGGCAACTTGCAATTTGGAAAGGACAAGTGTCATTATAGATTCCCAGCAGCCTTCTGGTTTCTTGATTGGTATAACCAAGAACCAGTCTCTGCAATTCAGTTGGTTTCCTCGGTACAACTAAACCAGATTCCAGGACTGAAAGAATCATCTCGCCATACTTTTGTGTAACACTTGTCTTAAAATGTACCCTGTAATCCTAAAACTTCCGTTTGTGCATCTATTTGTATGGGCTGGGGGTTTTGAGGTTGCTAAGAATGTAGTACATTTTTTTAAAGGTAACCAGTAATCACGGTTTTCACATCCCTGGTAAAAGCTGGGCATTTGTCTATTTGCATACAGAATATTGGAATCCACATCGCCAGGGAAAATCAAGGCATCTTGCTGAGAATGAGAAGAGAATTCGGGTCCAGGGAGTCCTCAATCATCAAAATCTAGATGGCCTCTTGATAAGTTTAATGAGGAATCTGGGTTTGTAGGTCCCTATATTTTTCAGAGCTACTTGCTGAGTGGATACCTAAAATCTCTAATTACACATCCAAGAAGATTTCGGTCTTCTTGATAGTTGTAATCGAGCATCTGGACCTACAATTCCTTTTGTTTCTTATAAAAATCTTTGGCCATAATCCAGTTCCCCAGGAATCAATTGGAATTTTGCGACAAAATCCCTCGCTTCAGGTTACCTCAAAATACCGAAATTTCCTGTGGTCAGGATGGTGGGAATTGGGATATTGGGTTTAGTATATTCCACATTTTTACGATGTCTTGTTATGGGGAATCTGGTAACTTGGATTACAGTTCCCAGGTACTATATGGGCGTCTTTCTATTGATATCTACACAACTGGAATTCTACGTTCATCAGGAAATATCTTGGGTATTACTGAGAATGGAGCAGTAATCTGCGTAAAGGGAGTCCTCATATACGGGAAACTACATGGCCTCTTGCTACAGAGGAGAAAGGAATCGGGTTACAGGAGTCCTCAAATTCCATAAACCTACAGGGAGTCTTACTAAGGGAGAAAAAGTTATCAAGGTTTTGAAGCATGAATCTGGGGAATGGGAGTACTCATATATAGGAAATTTAACATCCTTTTGCTAAGGATGAGTAGAGAATCTGGGTTACACATGTCCTCAATCCTAAAAACTACAGGGCGTCCTTGTAAGGACTAAACAAGGATCAGGGTTTTGAAGCAGGAATCTGGGTAATGGGAATATTCATATACAAGAAACTACACAACCTCTTGCTAAGAAAGAATAAGGAATCTGATTTCACGAGTCCTCAATGCCAAAAATCTACTGGACTTCTTGCTAAGGGCTAAACAAGAATCCAGATTTCGAAGCAGGAATCTGTGGAATGGGAGTTCTCATAGACAGGATGCAACACGGGCTCTTGCTAAGGAAGAATAAAGAATCTGGGTTACAAGAGTCCTCAATTCCTATCAGGTACAGGGCGTCTTGTTAAGGCTTACAAGACACCGGGCTTCAACTTCCCCATATTTTTCAGAACTGTTTCCTATGTGGATATTATGAATCAGTCATTCCAGAAATCCAGCAACATTCTGGTCCTCTCGATGGTTTAAAAGAAAATATGGCACTACAAGTCCATTTAGATTCTGGATCCTCTAACCCCAAATTCCAGGACACAAATAATCACCTCGGTTTGTTTGAATGTAAGCCCTGTGTTCAGGGTTACCTCCTATTCCAGAAACTTCTGAGAGTTCAGATATTCGGAATTAGGACCTTGGGTTTAGATGTTGCACAATGTTTAGAAGGTATATTTGGAAGGGCACAAGGGTCTTTGTTTTCAAGTCCACTGGAACATTCTGGAGTGTTTCCATTGGGAGCCATGGTTGTGGACTTCCAGGGAGCTTGGAAGCATCTGGTCGTATTGCTGAGAATGAAACAGGTATCTTAGACACTATGTCCCTAGAAGGTTCCTACTCATGTTACCAATGTGGAACAAGGAAAATCAGTTTCCAAGTGACCAGCAAACTACTGGGCAGTTGCTAATTTTTCCCTGGCTTAAGGAAGTTCTCATACCTAGA
>NW_007254047.1:1929-3500 GCF_000164805.1 Carlito syrichta | reverse complement strand
CACAATTAAAGCCAGTTTCCCAGAAAAAAGTATCATCTTGCCATATTTGGATGTAACTTTGGTCTTCACATGATCTTGGTAATACTTAAATTTCCGTTTGTACTTTATTTGGTGAGGAGTCGAGGGTTTTGCAGTTGCCAATTATTTATTATGAATTACTAAATTGTAACCAGGAACCATGGATTCCACGTCCTAGGAAACATCTGGGCATCTGCATTTTTGTACACAGAGTTTTGTAATCCACATGGACAGGGAAATTTAGGGCATCTTGCTGAGAACGAAAAGGGAATCCGGTTCTTGGGTTCTCAATTGCCTAAGTCTACAATGTCTCTTGATAAGGTTTAATCAGCAATCTGGGCTTCTATGTCGGCACATTTTTAGTATGTCTTTTGAAAAGAGACCAGGAATCTTGGGTTCCAATTACTGAAGAACTTTATGGGAGTCTTTCTCTTAATATCCAAGAAACTGGAATTCTAGGTCAAAAGGAAATATCTTGGCGTCTTGCTGAGAATGAAGCAGGAATTTCAGTAATGTGAGTCCTCATATACAGAACACTACACGACCTGATGCTATGGAAGAATAAGGAATCTTGGTTACACGAGGCCTCCATGCCAAAAATTGCACACCGTCTTCCTAAGAGATAACCACCAATTGGGTTTTGGGAGTAGGAATCTGGATAATGGGAGTCCTCATATACAGGACACTGCACTGTCTATTGCTAAAGTAGAATCTGGTTTACACGTGTCCTCCATTCCAATAAAACTCCAGGGTTTCTTGCTAAGGGCTAAACACGAATTTGGGTTTTAGAAGCATAAACTAGGGAAATGAAATCCTCATATACAGGCTAATGCTCTGACATTTCCTACGAAAGTATAAGGAATGTGGTTGAAATGTTTTCTCAATCTCCAAAAAAGTATGCGGCGTATTCCTAAGATCTAAACAGGAATCAAGCTTTCGACGCATGTGTCTGTGAACAGGAGCACTCATATACAGGTAACTGCATGGCTGTTGCTAAAAATAAGAAATCTGGGTTATATGAGTCGTCAGTCCTGAAAATCAACAGGGCATCTTGCTGACGGCTAAAGAAGAATCAGGGATTCGAGGCATGAATGTGGGTAATATCCATCCTCAAATACAGGAAACTACATAGCCTCTTACTAATAAAAGAGAAGAAATCTGTTTTCCTCTATCAAAAAATCTACATGACTTCTTACTAAGGGCTAAACAAGAATCAGGGTATCGAAACAGGAATCAAGGGAAAGAGTGTCCTCAGATACAAGACACTACATGGCCTCCAACTATGTACGAATAAAGAATCATTGTTGTACGCATCCTCAATCAAAAAAATTCCCAGGTAGTCTCCTATGGGACAAAGAAGAAACAGATCTTCGAGCTCCCCAAATGTTTCAGAGCAATTTAGCATTCGGATATTATGAATTGGTCTTTTCATAACTACATGCTCCCTGGATAAGCTAAATCTGTCATTACAGATTCTCAGGGTCTTTCTAGGTCGTCTTGTTAGTTGTAATCAAGGGTTTGGCCCTAGAAATCCTTTTGTTTCCTGGGACCAT
>NW_007254047.1:0-1909 GCF_000164805.1 Carlito syrichta | reverse complement strand
TTCTCGGTCACCAGGACAGTCTTGGCATCCTGCATAGTGAAGCAGGAAGCTGGGTAATGGAGGTCGTCATATACAGGAAACTACTCGTCATATTGCTAAGAAAGTATAAGGAATCTTCCTTATATGAGTCCTCAAGCCCAAAAACTACAAGCCGTCTTCCTAAGATGTAACCACGAATCAGGTTTTTGAAGTAGGAATCTGGGTAATGGGAGTGCTCACATAAAGGAAACGTCACTGCCTATTGCTAAGTAAGAATAAGGAATCTGCGTTACTCAGGTCCTCAATACCAAAAAAGCTTAAGGTCATCTTCCTATGGACTAAACACGAATCATGGTGTTTTCGAGCATGAATCTGGAAAAGGGAGTCCTTATTTTCACGCAACTCCATGACCTTTTGCTAAGAAAGTATAAGGAATCTGGGTTACACGAGTCCTCAATCCCAAACATCTACAGAGCCTCTTGGAAAGTTTCAAATAGAATCAGAGTTTCAAAGCAAGATGTATCTAATGAGAGTCCTAATATACAGGAAAATACACAGCCCCTTGCCAAGGAAGAAAAATAATCGGGGATATAGCAGTCCTCAGTCCGTACAGTCAACAGGCTATCTGCTGTGGGCTAAACAAGAATTAGGGTTTACAAGCTGGAACATAGGCAATATCAGTCCTCATAGGCAGAATCTACATGATCTCTACCTAAGGAGAACTAAGAAACCTCTATTACACGGTTCCTCCATCACATTATATACATGACATCTTCGTAATGGCAAAATAAGAATCAGGGTTTCCAAACAGGATTCTGGGGAAAGGGAGTTCTCATATGCAGGACATTACACGGCCCCTCAGTAAAGAAGAATAAGGAATCTGTGATACACTATTCCACAATCCGAAAAATTCTCAGGGCATCTTGATGTGGTATAAACAAGAACCAAGGCTTCGAGCTCCTCTCATATTTCAGAGATATATGGCTTGTGGGTACTATGAATCAGTCATTTCAGGACTCCAGAAACATTCTGGTCCTCTTGAGAGTTGTAATCGGTTATCTGGTAGTACAAATTCCATAAGTTCCTCGTGATAATTAAGGCCAGATTCCTGGAAAAAAAGTGTCATATTGCCGTATTTGGATGTCACTTTGGTCTTAAGATGAACTTGGCAATCCTTTAAATTCCGTTTGTACTTTATTTGTAGAGGGGCTGAGGGATTTGCAGTTGCCAAATATTTAGTACGAATTATTAAAATGTAACCAGGATCCATGGATTCCACGTCCTAGGAAAAATCTTGGCATCTGCATTTTTGTACACAGAGTTTTGGAAATCACATGGACAGGGATACTTAGGGCATCTTGCTGAGAATGGAAAAGGAATCCGGTTCTTGGAGTTCTCTGTTGCCTAAAATTACAAAATCTCCTGATAAGGATTAATCAGCAATCTGGGCTTCTATGTCGCCACAATTTTAGTGTGTCTTTGAAAAGGGACCAGGAATCTTGGGTTCCAATTCCTCAGGAACATTATGGGAGTCTTTCTCTTGATATCCAAGCAACTGGAAATCTAGGTCACCAAGAAATATCGTGGCGTCTTGCTGAGAATGAAGCAGGAATTTCAATAAGGTGAATCCTCATATACAGATCACTACACAACCTGTTGCTACGGAAGAATAAGGAATCTTGGTTACACGAGGACTCCATCCCAATAACTTACAGACCGTTTTGCTAAGAGATAACCACCATTCAGGTTTTGGGAGTAGGAATCTGGATAATGGGAGTCCTCATATACAGGAAACTGCGCTGTCTATTGCTAAAGGAGAATAAGGGATCTGGCTTACACGTGTCCTCCATCCCAATAAAACTTCAGGGTTACTTGCTAAGGGTTAAACACGAATTTGTGTTTTTGAAGCATAAACTAGGGAAATGAAATG
>NW_007254046.1:4761-5365 GCF_000164805.1 Carlito syrichta | reverse complement strand
CCTGATCGATTCATTCGAAATGCCCCCGCTAGCACAAAAACTGAGACGGGTGGCATGAATCCTGTTGAGTCAAAGGAATAGACCAGAGAAAAATGTAAATAAAATAAGGGTTTTCACTTCCTTTATCCTTTCCTATTCCTCCTACAACTCCAATTCCTGCTTTCCCTACTACTCGTTTCTTGTAATCTGTTCTGTGAGTCCTTTCGCCTTTATCTGGGAAGGAAGGGCAGGCGTCCAGGGCCGTGGCGCCTAGCTCTGACTTTCAGTCTTTCTCTTTTACCTTCGGAGAAGGGGCAGGTGCCAAAGGCCATGGCACCTGACCCCAGCTTCCAGTCTTTCTCTTTTACCTTTGGAGAAGGGGTGGGTGCCAAAGGCCACAGCACCTAACCCCAACCTCCAGACTTCTCATTCCCCTTCTCAAGGGGATGACTTGGACAAAAGGATGTTAAAAATTCTTCTTTGTTGTCTTATGACAAATTTCTCTCAAGTTCAACTTTCCCAGACGGAAGTAAAGGAATCATATAAGTGAATCCTGTTAGCTAACTACAAATAGGTGTTAATAAGCAGACTAGACTGGAACGACAAGTTCTTTTGGATGTATTTT
>NW_007254046.1:1729-3756 GCF_000164805.1 Carlito syrichta | reverse complement strand
TGTCTTTGCTTAGTATGGTCCTAATCCCAGGATCTATGCATATTTTATATTGTGTGGTAAGGGGGAATTCAGTTTACAGATGGAATTAAGGTTGCTAATCAGTTGGCCTTGAGATGAGGCAATGATGCTGGGTTATGTGAGTGGGCCCTATGTTGTCACATGGACCCTTACCAGCGTAAGAAGGAGGTCAGAGAGAACAATGTGAAGATTCTATACTTTCTTTGAAGATAATTTGACAAATTCTCTCCTAGACCTTACAGAAAGTAAGGAAGGCCTGCTAAAAGTGTAGTTTTAGCCCCATGAGACTGATTTTAGACTTCTGGATCCCAGAAATACACTTTAAAAATGTGCTGTTTTAAGTCACTAAGTTTGTGGTAATTTGGTGCAGCAGCCATATGAAATTTTTACACTTAGGAAAATGGCCACAGAGGCCCACTGAGCATTAAGGATCAGGAAGGGCCATTGACCCCGAGACCACTAGGATGCGTTCAGGAGCTATTGACCCCATTTTCTCCCCCTTTCTACTCAGCACTAACCTGTGAGCTCAAAACATAAAAACTCTGAGACCAGGATGAACACAAGTTAATTTTAGAAGCTCATTGCTCCCATTCTTCCGCAAACTGCAGTTTTGGCTTTCACACAACTTATAATTCAAACTCGTGTCACATCTAAGAGTCTTAGTATTGGTCACAGGCTTCTGGGTCATGATCTTAGGATTTATTGAAGGTGTAAATTGTAGAATATAGTTTTAGAAGACAGCCATTTTATTGAAAGAATGCGACTGGGTTACTTGCAGGTAGCCCACTGTGAACTTTGGACTGGGCCACATTCCAAATATTCTGGGATGGGCCACTTTTGTTTGTAAAGTAAATACTTAAGCTTCTATAGAATTGTTTAACTTGGCATAAATCAATCAGCTTAGGATGAAAAAGGTTTATAGAATATGTCAGTCACAGATTAGGTTATCCTTTCTTAGGGGATTTTAAGATTATCATATGAAAAGGGTTTAAAGGCAATCATTGATAAAGTTTTCATGGATTAAGGTTTCTGGTGGGTGGGGGACGCCCCTTCCACATCTGACTTTGTGTATAAAAGACCCGTTGTAATTCCCAATAACATACATCGCTTCTGCACTAGACCGGAGTCCAGTCTCTTTTTTTTTCTCTCTCTCTCTTTCTCTCTTCTTCCCCCCAATCACCAATGCTGTCTCCACCTTTGGGGTACCCTGAACCTGGCTGAAGCTGGTCTCCAGCAGTTTAAAAACTCTCGAACATCTAGGAATAAATGAAACATACATCAAAATTGTCAGGGCCATCTACAAGAAAACCACAGTCAGCATACTGCTAAACAGACAGAAATTGGAACCATTTCCCCTGAAAACTGGAACAAGACACCTGTTCACCATAGTTTTGGAAATCCTAACTAGAGCAATCACAGAAGAGAAGGTGATCAGGTATATCCACATAGGAAGTCAAGTTATCTCTCTTTGCTGACAACATAATTCTTTTTTTTTTTTTTTAGTTGGAGTCTCACTCTGTCACCCAGACTGGAGTGCAGTGGCTGCTCCCAGCCATCACAGCCTCGACCTGCTGGGCTCTGGCGATCCTTCTGCCTCAGCCTTCTGAGTAGCTGGAATTACAGGTGTGTGCTACCACGCCCGGCTAATTTTTTGATTTATTGTAAAGATGAGGTCTCACCTGCCTGTGCAGGTCTTGAACCCGCAGGCTCAGGTAATCCACTCTCCTCAGTCTCCCAAAGGCGCAGGATTACAGGCTGAGTCACTGAGCCCGGTGACAACATGATTCTATACCTTGATAACACAAGAGAATCTGTCAAAAAACTCCTTGCACTGATAAAGGACTTTATGAAAGTCTCAGGGTATAAAATAAATGTGCAAAAGACAATTGCATTCCTATACACCAATAATAAACAAACAGAAATCCAAATAAAAAGCACAGTTCCAGTCACAACAGCCACAAAAAATGGAATAACTGGCATCTCCCTAACCAGAGACATGAATGACCTTT
>NW_007254046.1:0-750 GCF_000164805.1 Carlito syrichta | reverse complement strand
CTACACTGCAATACTACCTAACTCCAGTCAAAATGACCATCAACAATAAATCAAAAAATAACAGATCCTGGAGAGGATATGGTGGAACGAAAACAATTCTACACTGTTGGTGGGTGTGTAAACTAGTACAGCCTCTGTGGAAAACACTGTGGCAATTCCTAAAAGTTCTAAAAATCGACCTTCCATATGACTCCGCAATCCCCCTGCTGGAAGAACAGATATCACTCTATAAAAAAACTACCTGCACATGTATGTTTATCACAGCATTGTTCACAATAGCAAGAACATGGAACCAATAGTGCTGCCCATCAAAAGACTGGATAAGAAAAATGTGGTATATATACACAATAGAAAACTATGCAACCATAAAGAAGAACAAAATTATGAACTTTACAGCACAGTGGATGGAATTAGAGTCTATAATACTGAGTGATCTTTCATAGAAACAAAGAACTGAGGATCAAATATACTCATTCATAAGTGGACCTTGAACAACTATTGTAATACTATAAGAAAAGGATTGTCGGTAGAGGGAAACTGCAGAGTGTGGGGGTGCAGGGATGTGGGATTGGCAGTAGTGGAAATCTGCCTGAGGAAGGGTGGGAACACTTCATCAACAAGGGTACCTTCACAATGAATATTTGTATACCTAACCCTGAATTGTACCCCACAAACTTAAAATAAAAAGTGTAAGAGTTAAAAAATTAGATATATTTAGAAACCTACAGTACTGTAATGTTTTCCTTTTTT
>NW_007254045.1:0-3608 GCF_000164805.1 Carlito syrichta | reverse complement strand
GGGGTCGGCATGCAGGCTGTCCCTGCCCTCGGGGATGCCAGACGGGCCCGGGGGCGGCTCCTGGGGCGGGCCTGCACGCCTGCGGCCTGCGTAAACCTTCGTCTTGGAGTTCACTCTGCATCCAGGAAAGTCCTTGTTCTCCTCCTCCGCAGGTATCCGCGGCTCCGTGGGCAGCGTTTCCAGGGAGGTCTCCGCCTCAAAGGCGGAGAGCAGGCTCCCGTGGTACAGCATCCAGGGTGGGTCGAGGCCTGCTGAAGTGGACACAGCCTCCAGGGGCTCCTGTGGCTCGTGTCCCTTGAGCTGGGGCAACTTTTGAGCCGAGTCCCAGTCCCGCCAGTTGTTTGTGGAGTCCCTTGCCTCAAGCCCCGCGTCCTTCAGGGCAGGTGCGGGAGGTTTCCGCACCTTCCTCCTCCTGGGCGGTTGTTCGTAGCAGAGGGCCTGCTCAAAGCTCAGGGTGGCCGGCACCCCAGCGCTGCCCATGGCTCCGGCGAGCTCACCAGCATGCCTAGACAACTCGAGATTCCCCGCCCGAGCCTCCAGGTTGCCAGGGAGCTTCTCCTGGAGCTTGGGAGACAGGTCTGCTGCCCCCTGTCCTGAGTCTAAGCGTCCTGGAGCGTGACCGGGCGCAGTCCTGGGGCGCTTCTTCCTCCGGTCTCCGGGGTCTGGACTCCTCCGAGGACCCTGGAGCTCTGTCCCCTGCACCTCCTCCTCCTGGATGGCATCCCGGGGGCGCTTCCGGGAAAGACTCTCCCCGACGTCCCGCGGGGCCGGCCCTGGGTCACGGCCCTGGAGTGCCAGCTGCTTCCACCGGGCCGCCAGATCCCGGGCGAGGCCGCCCAAGAGCTCTTCCCGGCGCAGTCTCTTCACCGTCTTCCTGATGCACGTCTCCGCCAGGATGTCCGCCGTCACAGGCAGGGCGGAGAGCCTCTCCAAGTACATGTGCAGTTTCCTGGGGTCAGTCTTGGTGGCCAGGCGCGCCTGCAGCTTCTCCACCTCCCGCAGCGTCCCACTCGGGGCCATGGTCCCTCCAGCCACAGGGGCGGGCATCGCTCCCGGAACACCTTTGCGGTGCTCCACTCGCTGGTTCTCGCGGGCCAAGGCTGAGCGGGCTGCAAGTTTGGACTCCCACACCAGAGCGAGCTCTCTGGTGCGCTCTCCAACACGAATGAATCCCCAGGTGGGGTCCTGGCCTTATAAACCCTCCCAGCATTGTGGCTGTGGACACACCCTGACACCCTCAGGGTGGCTGGGCTGCCCCACCCAGCCACTGATTGAGTTAGCAAGACACAATCAATCAGCGGGGTCCAGCTCAGATTGAGCGCTGGTGGCCAGGGTGGGCTGTCTTCAATTCAGTCTCAACACTACCCAACCCAACCCAACCTAACGAGTCTTGCTGTGGCGTCGGGATCCACCGTTCCATATTACCGAACTGACCACTCATGGATTGAAAATCTTAGAGAAAAATAACAAAGTGACAATAAAAATAACATCATGTAAAACAATAAACAATAATAACGGTTTACACAGCATCTCCAGTGTGTGAGTCGACTTCACAGGGTTCGGGGTTTGCCTTACTTTACCATATTGCCAAAATAAAATAGAATGCATATGAAAGGAAAGCATAAAATGTGTTGGAAATTGAACCCATTAGATCCCTTTGGGCGAATCTAGTCATGATATGGAAGAAAAGGCTGATGAATATTTCACTGCAAAATGTGTCTGTGAAAATGGAGTTGTAGTCTTTGGCCTGGCGGTCAGGAGGAGGAAAGCCCTGTGTCCCGGCAAGGTTGTAAAGGTGGGCAAGTCAAGTCAACGTCAACTGTCATGGGAGGTACATTTGGTTCCTGGAAAGGAAAATTGGAAAAGGCTGTAAGTGGGTTAACCCAAAGGATAGATCTATCTATAGGAATGATTCCGTTTTTCAAATGCACACGTGTAAAACAGATGTAAACTTCAACATAAACTTTGTTTCCCAACATAAGCTCCATCAAGTTCAAGATGCTTCAGTGAGTGATGATACCAGCCATTCAGCTCATTCCTAGAGGTGGGAGGGCCCTGGGAATTTAACCATGTTTATGTGATCTTTTTCTACGCTGTTAGCTGAAGAAAAATAGGTGCCCTTTCTGGACTTGTTAGATTAGGAAACAAGGAGAAGTCAACACAACCCAAATCAGGACTGTCAGTAGGATGCCTAGGGATTGCCAATGAAACTCTTGCAAAACTGCCCTTTCCTCAAGAGAGTAGTGAGCCAGGGGTGTGTGGTGGTAGAGAAGGCATCCCTGCTGCAGATCTGTTGGGCGGTTTCCTGCTCAAGCTTTGGCTACCATTCTCAAAACACTCTCAGAGTGATAAGCAAGTTTTGTTTGGTTCTCTGGAGACTCAATCCCTCTAGAAAGGAAATCTCTCTAGAAAATCAATCCCTCTAGAAAGAAGATTGTGGTAGAAAATTACTACCTTCAGGAAGTCAATTCCTCTAGAAAGGAAATTCCTCAAATATTTCTAAAACTACTGCCTGGCCTCTATCTTTTGCTGGTTCCCTTTTGCTTGACTGGACCTGGTTCCCTCTGGGATTACCTACTCTGACCATGCTCTGTCTTCATCATCCTGCTGTGAAATTTGTGTTCCCTCTCCGTCACTGATTTGAGAAGAAATGCTTCAGCCACTCAATCTCGCATCTTTAACATTCTCACAGGGAACTCTCCTCATGTCTGTAGCTGTTCTGGAAGCCATGGTTCTGTTACTCATTATTTGGGACGTTTTTCAAGTTCAGTTTTTCAGGGAGTGTTGTGTGAGCTGGAGTGGTTGTGCCAATGTCTGTGATGCTGGCTATTGTTGCTGCTGTGAATCAGCCATCCTTTTAACAAGATCACAAACTGTTGAATTTTTTCCTGAGATGCATGTGACTCACCTGCCACTGAAGGTTTCCTATTCAACATTGTCTTTTTTTTCTTAAATTAGGTCATCTATCTGTAAATGGGTGATTTAGTTGGGGAAGTGTCCCCCATGAACCTTTTGCGCAACGTCACTGATTGCATAATAATCCCACAAGCCTTACCACAAATTTTTAAAATGATGATACCATTCATTCAGACGATTTCTAGAGAATGGAGGAACTCTGGTATTTAACAGTGTCAGTGTTGTCTTTTTTACATCATTACCTAAAGAAAAAATGGGCATCCTTTCCAGTTTTTTTAAGATTAGAAAACAAAAAGAAGTGAAAACAAGGCAAATCAGGACTGTCAGGAGTTGCCTAGGGATGTGCCATCGGAACTTTTGTTTTATTCCAATCCACAGAAATGTATCTTCTGTTAAATTGAAGCACTTTGTTAACAGCAAGTGTCTTTGTTTAACAACAATATGTCCTTTAAACCTGCAGTCCCTCAACTTTTTGGCATCAGGAACTGTTTCTGTGGATGTGCAGTCAGACTCATAAGGAGTACACCACCTAGATCCCTCGTATGTGCAGTTCACAAGAAGTTTTATGCTCCTTTCAGACTCTAATGCCCCAATTGATCTGACAGAAGGTGGAGCTACACTGGCCTGTCACTCACCTGCTACTTGTAGCCTGCTTTCTAACAGTCTATTACAAGTACCAATCCTGTTCATGG
>NW_007254044.1:2207-3089 GCF_000164805.1 Carlito syrichta | reverse complement strand
TCATTCCTAAACCTTAAAAACTGATAATGCTCCCACTTAAGCATCAAAAGGTTTTCAGTCGTTTTGTACCCAGTTTGGCATCTATTGTTCTACAGGAATTCCATATAATTCTCAAAGTCTAGCTATATTTGAGAGAGACCATCAAACGTTAAGAAATCAAATAATTAAATTGCAGGAAGGGGAATTTAAATAAAGTTCTCCCTATCATATCGTAAATCATGCTATGCTTGTAATTAATCATCTCAATTTGGACTCTCAAGGACATTCAGCTATGATAAGACATTGGAATACTGAGAATACTGTTAAACCAATGGTAAAATGGAAAGATCTTCTTACAGGTCAACGGAGAGGTCCGATGTCCTTTTAACATGTGCGACAGGTTATGCTTGTGTTTTTCCCCAGGACTTACCGTAACCTATTTTGGTACAGGATTGTCTAATTAGATATGTTCAACCCCCACCTCCGTCGAGTTACAGCCAGACGAGCCATAAACCACACCATCAGTCTGAGTACAATGTAGATGATGAAGAGAAGGTATTGGTGCCAAAGTTGAAATGTCTCACCATTCAACAACCACTTCCACTTCCACCCACTCGACCAAAGACATCTCATTATTTGTCATCTCCCACTCCTCATCCCAGACATTATCATGGAGCTGTTTCAAGGAGACATTGCAGACCACCCACATGGGGGCAAATCAAGGCATTCAACCACGATGCCAAGGATCTGGTTCACTCTCAAAACACTTTTCTTGCTCCCTCTACTGTTTTTTTGTTGCTATGCTGACAATTATAGCATGCCAGGTGGGTTGTACTTATTCGGAAAAATCTTATTGGGCTTATATCCCAAACCCTCCAGTGTTCCAGCCTGTTACATGGGATG
>NW_007254044.1:0-781 GCF_000164805.1 Carlito syrichta | reverse complement strand
CGGGGTTGCCCACTAAGCCCTCCCATGGGAGATCCCCTGGCACAGGTGTGTATCTCCACATGGGCACCATCACTCCACTGGCCTTGTTCCCTAGGGTTAATCCCCTTCCACCTCCCAGGGTCCACCATGGGGAAAGGGAGAGCTTGACTCTCAAATCTACAGGGGGCAGGAATGGCTGGGTGACTTATGCCTGTCCTTTCGGCTTTTGGGGAGGACAAGACAGGAAGATGGCTGGAGCCTGGGAGCTTGAGACCAGGATGGACACGATAGCCATCCCCCAACTCGAATCCAAGCAAAACCCAGAAAACCTTCGTTGAGGGCAGTCCTCGGTGGTAGGATTGCCTCCGGCCCAGAGTTCATGATAAGGATTTGCACCATATGGAAAGCCTGTGATCACAGCAGTTTGGGATGCCCATGCTGAGAGAATGACCCAAGTTGTGTGGTTTGGGAGCACCCTGAGCAACCTAGTGAGGAAAGAAAAGAAAGAAAGAAAGGAAAAGAAAGAATAGAAAGAAAGGAAGGAAGAAAATAAAGAAAGAAACAAAGTAATTCATCCCCTGCAAAGTTTCTTCCCTCAGTCCTTCCACCTGGCCCCCCAACATGTGAGGGTGCCCCAAGCCCAGTACCTTTCAACCCCAACCCCTCCAAATGGCTGCCACCACTTTGGTGCGGGAGTTCCCATACTCCCTGACTGGGATCCTGCCGGATCTCCTCTCTCAGGTGTGAAATGTCTCTCAGCAGGCCGATACCCCAACTTGGCAACTAGGGCTTTCTGCCAAGA
>NW_007254043.1:4003-8610 GCF_000164805.1 Carlito syrichta | reverse complement strand
ACCCTGAACATATACCATAATACTATAAAAAAGGGATTGGCAGTCACAGGCTACTGCATGGGTGGGGGTGGGGGCACAACATCAATAAGGGTACCTGATCTCAAACCAGACAAAAAGGGGACTGCCCAAACCTTACCTGTACAATGCCACCTTGTATACCTAATCCTGAATTGTACCCCATATCTTTAAAATTAAATGAAATTTAAAAAAATTATATATATATTTTAAAGTTGCTCTAACTCTCTGGTCCATTAGTTGAACAAGAAAGGTAGTATTCAGTGGTAGCTACACTACTTTGACATTGGGATGAAAGTTGTCTGTGAATGGGTTCAAGGGGTCTTCCAGAGCATTGTAATGCAGCAAGAGTGTTGAATATGATGTCCTTCTCCAAGCAATATTCCTCTTCCCCTGGGATAAACTGGTGGAAAAACAAGTCCTGGAAAATGGTCTATGGAACCCAAGCTTTAGAGTTACCCTTCCACACAACAGGAAGAGAACACTTGGATATGTTGTTAATGCCTCTTGAGTTCTCTGAATGACAAAGGAGGCTTCAGCATTATATTTCCAGAAGCACTGCCACCAAACAACACGTTAGTCTATCTTTTGCGGCTTTATGGCCTGGCATCAACTTTTTCACCTTACTGATATGACTTCAGTCTGTCATTCTCTTCCGAAATAGTCCTGTCTTACCCACACTAAAAACCAGCTCAGATAAATACATGTCTTTGTCAATAATTTCTCGAAGTGTTTCAGGAAATTCCAGGCTGCTACCATATCTGCACTCGCTGCTTTATCACTTACTTTTACATAGTGGAGCTTGGCTCTAGCTTTGAACCTATGAAACCAGCCATGGCTGGCATTGCAAGATATGCCCTCTGATTCTTCACTGTATTTCTTTCTGATTCTTCTTCAGGTCTTCATAAAGGCTTTTAGTTTTCTCTTTGGAATCAGCCTTAAGCTGAGTGGGACTCAACTCAGACGCCGACCCTGCAGCCACACGTTGAGAAGCTTCTCCATTTCTTTCATCACTTTCCCACACTTCTTCAATAGTATTGTTGACATCACCAGCACAGCAGACTTCGCCAGTTCCATGATCTGGTCCTTGTTCTTTAAAATTGTGCCAATAGTTGAATGATTCACGTTATATGAATGAGCGACGTCTACCATCATTTCGCCTTGCTACACTCTTTCAATTATTTTCACTTTTGTTTCTATCATTATTGCTTGGCTCTTCTTAGCAGTATCAGCTAAATCACCCCTGCTTTTACGTTTGCTTCTGGACATGCTGGGAGGGGGAACAAAGATACTGTACTCCATGCAGTACTGTATAGTAAAGTGCACAAAAGCACAACCACTTGAAGAGGATGCATAAACGTAACAATGTACACAAGACATATGAACTAACTTATGCGATTGGACATGCAAATGAGTGTTTGCATCTTTGAAAGTTTGCAACTTGAAGGTTCAAATGGAGAGGACTTACTGTACAACCATGAAGTGTAAACCCCATGATGGTAGCTTTTGTCTTTTGGGTTCAGTTTATCACCTGTACCTAAAGCAGTGTCCAGTAGGGTATGCACTCAAATGTTTTTGAAAGAGTAAATATATCAATGAATTTATTTTATTAAATGGAGCATACTTTCAGCAATGTTTTAATACACAGTACAAATGTTAAATTAAACTAATAAAAACTCTGAACTTTGAGGCCTTCATCAGTTTTTCCCGCATTGCCAAGTAACACAACGTAACTTTTAAAATTCCTCAATTATCACCTGTGAACCTGAATTAAATCACCACTGTTTATACCCAGGTTTAAAACACTGGGGTTAAGAAATCGATGGCCAAATGAAAAGAAAGAGGAAAAAAAAAACACTGCAAAGCTCAATTTTTTCTAGGCGTGGTAGCTCATGCCTGTAATACCAGCACTTTGGGAGGCAGAGGTGAGAGGATTGCCTGAGCCCAGGGATTCGAGGCCAGCCTGAGCAACTTGGTGAGATCTTGTCTCTACAATAAATCAGGGAAAAAATTGAAAGTGGCTGGGTGTGATGACACATGCCTGTGGGTCCAGTCAGTTGGAAGGCTGAGGTGAAGGATCACCTGAGTCCAGCAGGTCGAGGCTGCAGTGGCCATGAGTGTGCCACTGCACTCCAGCCTGGGCAATAGAGTGAGACACTTCAAAAAAAAGAAGAAGAAAAAAGAACAAAAAACCCCTGCAAAACTCAATTTTTGTTAAAACCAGAACTATTTTGAACCCTCAATCCCACACCTGAAGGACTCAGTGCAGTGACAGGCAGAGTAGAGGAACTTCTACTGATAATCAAGGAGAGTTAAATAATTCACCTCATTCCATGATGAGTAATATATTTAAAAAATGGATAAGCAGATAAACACAGAATATATTTAAATTACTTGGAAAGGAATAAAATGAACAGAAAAGCAAATGGCAAATAAAGAACACTCACCAAAAACAGGTTTCCATGGAGCAGATAAAAACTGTTACCAAACACGCCCCATGAATTTTTAAAAATTAATGAAATAATTACGTCTTCAGTATAAAATCTCAAAGGAGAGCTACAGGAGTTCAAAAATACATAGAGTGGCAACAGTAGAAGAAATAAGAGAAAGAAAAGGAGTGAATGAAAAAATAAAACCATCACAGATATGAAGACTGTGTTAACAGTAGCACATTCAAGATCTATTACTGACAATACAGGAAGAGACATGGCAGACAAGACTGAGAGACTAAGCCAAAGTAAGGAGACATGGGTTAAAGAATAGAGGGAAAGCAGCCGGGCTCGGTGGCTCAGCCTGTAACCCCACGCCTTGGGAGGCTGAGGTGCGTGGATTGCCTGAGCCCACGGGTTCAAGACCTGCCTGGGCAGATGAGACCTTATCTCTACAATAAACCAAAAAATTAGCCGGGCGTGGTAGTTCCAGCTACTTGGAAGTCTGAGGCAGAAGGATCACCAGAGCCCAGCAGGTCGAGGTTGCGGTGGCCGGGAGTGGCCACTGCACTCCAGTCTGGGTGACAGAGTGAGACTCCAACTCAAAAAAAAAAGAGGGAAAAGCAATATATAGGTAAGATAGAAAAAAGTCATCCAACAAACACTTAGATGGTACCTCCAGAGCAGAAAGCTAAAAAAATTGAAACTGAGGGATTAAAAAAAAAAAAAAAAAAACTTTGATATACAATTTAAGAAAACTTTCCAGAAATAAAAGGCAACTTGAATCCACAGATTGAAAGAGTATGTTGTGGACCTAGAAAAATGATATTGATTGATTAATACTGAGACACAGGCTGGTGAAGTTATCAATCCTCTAAAAGAAGAAATAACCCTGTGGGGATCTTGAGGATCTTTCAACTCTAAAAACTGTTCAGGGCAAGAAAACAATGAAGCCCTGGGGGCCTTGGAGTAGGAGAGAGCCCACCAAAAAATCCTTGGAAAGACAAAGCATTAGTCCAAGAATTTTTACCTGGCCAAACAATAATTTAAGTATTCAAGGAAACAAAAGTTCAAGAACTCAAGAAATGCAGTACCGATAAACTCTTCTTACAGAAACAACTGGAGGGCAAACCTCAACCCATCAAAAAGTGAATGGAAAGAAAATCAGTGAAGGACTTGTCATAAGCATCAAACCCATTGGTCTGGAGCATTAAGCTGTGACAACAGCAAAGATTATGATAAAAGAGGAAATGTAAGCATGTATATGTATGTATGACTGTATACATGAATGTATAATTATAATTACGTAAAAAAACACCTTCAACAGTTGGGTAGTGAAGAGGAAGAGTGGGTTAGAAATAGTGTAAGTTCCCTATTTTCCTCATCTCCTACATCAGGAGAACAAAGATGTCGGCTTTAAAGTTGATAGATCATGTAACAGATGTCAAAGTATATACAAACATACAAGTACAATAAATGGAAACACCACGAAATTAATAAAATTTATAAGAGCTGGGCAGAGTGGACGTGACAGAGTGTAGAGGAATGCTAATATTGTCATTGTTTTAGCTCTTTATACAAATATTTATCATTTTTGCAAATAATAAAACAATCTACCTTGAAAAATAAAGAAGAGATAATTTATTCCCTAGGTTTTGACACCAATTTTAACATTATTTTGTGTCTGCTTGCTCTGCAAAGTCAGGGCACTCCACTACTCTACCATGGTAAGAGCACTCACATAGTAATATTATGTGAGTACCCTTACCAACACTAATTATTGGTACCACTAATATCATGGGAAGTTACCAAAAATAAACACACAACTTTGATAGTAAACTTATTTCTAGAAGGTGGGAGAAAGGAATGATGAAAAACACAAGAGGAAAAACAATGATTCGCATAATTGCAGAAAGAAATGCAAATTCTGTCCAGTCGCCATAGGTTTATGATCAAGTTGAGGATATTTAAAATCAAGAGTAATTTTTCAAATGTCCGGTTTGTAGAAGGCTCTCGTCTGTGATGTCTTCTGTCCTGCTTGTTTGGCAGTAGGTGGGCAGAAGATAATGAAAATTATGGCTCTGTTGTCTACAGTTAATCATCATCCTCCCAGTCAACAAAAGGGGCTCCTGATCATTGACTCTTAAGTGCTCTCTTTTGATT
>NW_007254043.1:1268-3201 GCF_000164805.1 Carlito syrichta | reverse complement strand
CTTGGAATGAAGGACCCCGTGAGTGGAAAAAGCCCTAATCTCAGACAATTGCATGATCTTTTCTCTGGTACCATTAATTAACCAGGGGACCAAGGGAATGCCCTGCACTGCATGGAGGCCACATGGGATGTCTTCTCTGCCACCACCATGCCAGCACATTGCTGACCCTGAAAGCAGAAGAGGAAACACCAAGTGATTGTCAGGATGATTCCTCATAGGTGGCAGCTCAAGATTCTTAGGCGGGAGAGAGACCCCTCACAGTTACAAAGCAGTTCATCTCAGACAGGACACAAGAGTGACTGGTGCACAGAGTAGAGACTCAGATGAAATACTATGAAGTCAAACACCCCCAAAGAATGGCCAAATAAAGGCCTGTTTCAAAGGCATTTGTATGCCAGACTCTCTCTTAGTGAAATGGCCAAATAAAGGCCTGTTTCAAAGGCATTTGTATGCCAGACTCTCTCTTAGTGAAATGCCCTGTTGGTTTTGGGGACACAAAGATGACCTGAAACCGAACAAATTTAAGGCAAACATGACCATTTAGAGAAAATGACTCCTTACTTTGGGACAGCCAAAAATGTTGGAAAACATGAGTGATGTGTCTTACAGCAAATGGCATAAAACAAAGGTTGCAAGACCTGCTTCCTTATGTGCTACATTGTACTTTTATGCATATACACTGTGTGAACAAGAGGGTTAAAAGTTAAACAGTCACCTAAGGCTACAGGAAAGCACACTGCACAGGTAGGAAATGGGCTTCTTGATTTCCAGACTATTACTATATGTCTTTAGCAGGAACTAACAGGCACCAGTGTGCAAAAATGTCTTTCCTTAAGGTGATGACTATTATGAAATTGGGCTGTTTTAATGTCTGAAATAGCCATCTGACCTTTAATCCAAAGCCATAAATTTATCATTCTCTGAAATTGGTGGACTATTATTCTTATTAAGGCCGGTTTTTAGGATTTAGCATTTACAGAATACTTAGTCTCTAGTGCATGAAAAGAGACTTGAAATTCACCAGGAAATGGTTGAATAAAAAAGAATGAGCAATTTTGCAACCAGGACATGGTTCCATTGCTGAATGAACTAACAAAGGCAAGAGAGAAACAATGCCTGGTGAGATCAAGTTAGTCTATATTTCATATAATGATAAATACCTAGAAGTCATGTTTATGTATAATGAATTACAATCCTTCCACATTTACCTTAGTAACAGTTTACAGGGGTTGTATTTTATTCCCAACTACCAATTATGTCATCATTCTGACAGTTACCTGGACATAATGATACAGCCAACCCATTCTTGTCACATAATTCATTGCCTAAAAATGCTGGTAAAGTCACACGGCATACTACATGCAGATAATGACTTGGATGTTGCTATTAAATTTTACAGATTAAAGTTTAGTAAACCTCAAAAATCTTATGTTGGTTTCTGTGTAACTTATTAATCCTAAAGGAAAAGATGTTCCACTACTTAAATGTCAATAAATGTACAATCTTGTAAAAAGCAGAAAGACATTGTAGATTCCATTATACAATGCCTCACCTACCATTTTAATGGAAGATAGAGATTTGCTTTTTTAACTGTTAAAGACAGGTCATTTAGACTTTCACTTCTGCCCTCATATTATGTCATCCATTAAAATATGAAAATACACTAAAAACACACACACATACACACCTTCACACTTCTGACTCCCATACCCTTGGGTTCCTTTTCATGACTCATTAAATTCAGGGAAGAAATCACACTATACCATTGGCTTGCTTCTATTCTTTTTAATTTAGGTTTGAGAAAAAAACAAGAATTCAGATCTTTTTATAAGCTTGTGAGGTCACCAAATTTAAATTAAACCTCTGCCTATAAAGCACATTAATAAAAGTACTATACAGAGGGAAATTTACTATGAATGGTTAAAATACATGG
>NW_007254043.1:0-1248 GCF_000164805.1 Carlito syrichta | reverse complement strand
TTCACTTCTGCCCTCATATTATGTCATCCATTAAAATATGAAAATACACTAAAAACACACACACATACACACCTTCACACTTCTGACTCCCATACCCTTGGGTTCCTTTTCATGACTCATTAAATTTAGGGAAGAAATCACACTATACCATTGGCTTGCTTCTATTCTTTTTAATTTAGGTTTGAGAAAAAAACAAGAATTCAGATCTTTTTATAAGCTTGTGAGGTCACCAAATTTAAATTAAACCTCTGCCTATAAAGCACATTAATAAAAGTACTATACAGAGGGAAATTTACTATGAATGGTTAAAATACATGGAATTCAGATTTTATTGTCAAACAGCTCAATTAAACAAATTGAATTTTTAAGCAACAAAAGGGAATTGAATGAAATTAGGAACAGAGTGTAATCCAAACTGTAGACCTTTAGGAGGGAGCGCACCAGCCCCTCCAGCATTGAGCTTTCTTTATTTGTTGCCTCAGCAGTTAAGGAGGTTGGCAGAACAGAACTGCAATACAACAGGATAAAAATGTTCACCGTTGAAATACAGTTTTTGGCTCCAATAAATCATCTTTCACTTCATCACAGCCCAGTAGATAATGAGCAATAAAGTTTTCACACTCAGAAAATGAGGACACAGACTCAAGAAATACAGCTGAAGCTGTAAGCCTGGCTTTCTGTGAGCGGAAGGTGCTTTGTGTAAGAAATGACCATAAGATTTCCTCCAAAGAAGAATACAGCATCCATACAATAAACAATCTGCTGCATTAAAAATTAAATTGCATTTATTAGTAACTTCAATGACAACAATATGTTCAGGTTGATAGATTAAATAAAGCATGATGTAGATCCAGAAATAGCTCTGAGCTCAAATTCAGTCGACAGTTGCTGACACAGGGTGGTCTATACATTGAGTCACTGTAATTTTAACTGGCATTATTTTAAATGTTTATGTGCATATGCTATTCCCCATTGGTATTTAAATAGTGCTAACATATCTGTGGTTCAAAAATAATTTTTACTCAGATGGGTTTTTGTATACGCCCTCCCCCAAAAAAAATCAATTGAAGAGAAAAAGTTTGAACCATTGATTCCAAAATCAGATGCTGGAATATTCCGTAAATACAGTCCACTTGCAGATGTTCTACAAAGGTTTCACCATAATTATTCTGAATTGTTTCTGACTTATATTCACCCATCTTTGCAACCTGTATGTGGGTGGTCTCCACCCTAACTAGAAGCAACTGG
>NW_007254042.1:4372-14740 GCF_000164805.1 Carlito syrichta | reverse complement strand
ATTGCTGGATATTGCCTGAGTGAGAGGGTTTGCTTCATAGACCCTTTTGTCTTAGTGAGTGTGACTCGAAGTTCTCAGTTTCTTCATCCTTTAAATGAAACACAGGCCTAGCATTTTGTGTGTTGTAGAAGCCACTAGCTCATACTCTCCTAAACTCATGACCTCCAAATTTCCTCAACAATAGAATGTATGTGTGCCTAGAAAACACCGTTGTGGACTGTTGCCACTTGCATTTGCCTGGAAAGCAGATGGGATCATGAGATTCCTGGAAAACAAGTGCTTCACCTTCCTTGAAAGGAAGCCCTGGCCTGCTGTGGATATGGGGGCATCTTCAGACAACATCTTTGTTTCCAGAAATGGTCAGTGACTTTGATTCACTGCACAAAGCAGCCACCTCAGGCTGCAGCAAATTTGAAGATGTCATTGGGGCCCGGCACTGAGGATGCCTTGGCTCTGTGCCCACCCTGGTTAGTGAGAACCAGCTGGGAGCACCTGAGGTCCCCATTGGCAGGGCTCGTGAATGCCTTTTTAAGAAAAGGCAAGCTGCCAACCACAATGAAATATGCAATTGTCCATCTATTGCTCAAATTAAAATTTTTTATCCCCTTCCAATGCCAGAAATTTCTCTAACTGCTGTCCAGAGGTCTAACCTCAAATTTGGGTATGGGAGGACTAGGGAATCCAAGAGGTTATTATTTGAGGGGTACATTTGGATTTAGAGTCAAAGACTTTCACTGATATGAAGGAGACAAACGTCGGGTTCTAGATGAATTCCAAGAACAATACCATCACCTTTTAAAAACAGTTTGAGGACTTTATAAATCATCAGCTGTTTCTTGTCAAAAGTAAGCCAGAGTCTTAACAGCTCATTTTCTTTGTTCATTTCAGGTAAGTTCTTCTTGTCTCTATAGACCCCTAGAGGGTCTGAGGCTGGAGTTTGCCTGAGTGGTTCACTTATATTAATAAGGTAATATATGTGTTTGTATAAACCATAATCATATTTATATAGAAAAGCTTTTTTTGCATATAAGAACTTCCTCTTTCACATGTCTAAGCCAAGATTCACATATGATGAATCTTTTTAAAACTTTGGGAAAATCAAATCTTATTTTGCCTCACTTCTACCCCCATCCCTTTTTTGGTAGTAAATCTTACCTTTTGAGTCTATTGTTTTCCTTCTTGTTTTATATTAGAAAACATTCATGAACATGGACTCATCCTAAGCATTGACAAAAGAAGTCAGATATGTAAGGCAGAGGTCCAAATCTCTGGCAATTAGTGACACATAGGAAAGCATTGGTGACTAAGAACTAGGAGGAATAAGCTTAAGAGCGGCAGACCAGGGCTTCTTGAGGACAGAGCTGAGCATAGCACCCAGGGAGCTTGCCATGGTGGTTTACAGGGAGAGTTTCCAAGAAGAGCCTCCAAGGGCTCCATGAACTCAAGACTTAGAAGTAGGGGCTATGACAAATAACTCCTTTTCCTCCCTTATTGGTCCCCAGTTGTGCAAGCTGAAGGGTGATGCCATAAGCTCCAGGCTTGTGCTCAGAGTGAGCTCAGGGCAGGTGAAGGAAGGCAGACATCAAAGACTCTGGGGACTCAGATGGTAACAAAGTCCAGTGAAGACTGGAAGCAACATGTCTCACTACATTTCCCCCATCTGCCCTAGAAAGTCTTCATCCATAAAAGTTATCATTCTTTGTTCTTGTTATTTTATTTCCTCTCTTTTCTCTGAGAGGTTATTCATGCTCAAATTTCCCCCACATTAAACTATTCTACCACAATGCTGTAACTCCCCATTGGGTAACTTCTTTCTCACTCAGCTTTATAATTAAACTTTTTGGAAATGTGTGTTTTTAATCCATCTTTAATTCTTCACTTTTCAGCTCACAACCTACTATAACTTACTGGATTTACCTTATACTGTCTAACAAAAACTGCCAATCTAAAGGACATTTTTGAAGTATTTTTTCTGAACTGTGTTATGTGGGTATACTAACATATAACATGAAATGTAAAATTTAAATGGTAAAGAAGAGGTATGAAATGTGAATTATGCCTCAACAAAGTGGTTAAAAATTACTAGACATACTTTAACATTTATTTAATTTTTTTCAAAATGAAACAAACAGCTATATTTCCAACATAAAAGTGGCATATGCTTATTTTTAAAAAATAACAATTTTGAAACAATGAAAAAAGAAATAATAATTACAACGACATGAAATAGCAATATTTACATATTTATTATATGTTTCTTCCTTTCAGAAAATTCTGTAAGTAGACATGTTATGTGTCATCACATCATATATCTATGTATGCACACATAAATATATACATGTATATATACAACCACATATATACACATATACTTATATGATACATACACAAATTTATTGTAATTTTTCTATATAGTATGTTGTAATAAATTATATATTTTATTGTGTTTGTATACATGTGTATGTGTATGTAGATACATACAGAGATAATACTAATTTATAAGTTACATTTGGCATTTGCTAACCTCAAAAAAATTGGGAAATATTTGCTTTCTTTCTATTTTTCAAGTGAGTCTGCATAAAATTGATAAAACTTTTTTTTTCTTAAATGCTAGATATAGTTCAGCAGTAAAGTCATCTTATTTTTGTGGGAAGTTTTAAGTGTAGAATTCAGTTTTGGTTATTGATGTAGAACTATTCTGATTTTTTTTTCTTCTGTATCAGTTTGGTGTTTTGTATTTTGAAAGAAATTTGTTTAATCTATCCATATTTTCAAATTCAGTGACAGAAAGGTGCCCATACTACCTTCCTCATATCTTTTGTGATGTCTGCAGGACCTGTGGCAATGGCCCCTTCTGTTTTCCTGATATTGCATAATTTGCATTTTCTTTACTTTTCTGATCTTTATAAGGGTTTATAATTTTTATAAATTTTTCTCAAAATGACAAATATATTTTATTTATTGTATGTTTGATTTACATTTCATTAATTTCTACTCTTATCTTTCTTTATTATTTCCATTCTTTCACTTTCCTTAGAATTAATTTGCTGCTGTTTAGTTCTTAAGAAGGATGCTAAGTGTTTCATTTTCAGCCTTTATTCTTTCTTTTGCTATATAAATTTAAGATGACAAATTTTCCCCTGAGCATTATTTTAGCTACATCTTATATATTTTTGTTTGTTATCTTTAGTTTGATATTATTATAAACATATAGTTATTTAGATGGTTGTTTTTAGTATATAGATTTATTTCAAGTAGTTGGAGTTTTTCAGTTATCTTCTTATTACTGTTTTCTAACTTATATACACTATGTTTGGATAACATGCACTGAATAATTTTAATAATTTAAGATCTATTGCTATTTGTTCAATGACTTGGCAAAAGGTCTATTCTGGTAAGTGTTTCATGTTCATTGGAAAAAAAAGTTTATTCTGAAATAATTGAGTACAGTGTTTAATTGAGTACAGTGTTCTGTGTATGCCAATTAGGTCAAGTTTGTTAGTCACATTGTTTCAAATCTTCTGCATCATTACTGGTTTTTTGCTCATTTCCTCAATTTTCTTAGAAGGTGCGCTAAAATCCTTTCAACTGTGATTGTACATTTGACTGATTTTCCTCTTAGTTCTGATAATTTTTTGCTTCATGGATTTTGAAGTTACATTATTAGGTATATACACATTTATGATTGCTATTTCTTTCAGATAAGCGGATCCTTTAAAATTATGATACATTCCTCTTTATCTCTGACAATTATCCCTCTTTCAAAATCTGCTTTTTTTCTATTTTAATATATACATGCCAGCTTTCTTGTAATTAGAGTGTGTGTGACATACACTTTTCCACTCTTTTGCTTTAAAATGTCTGTGTTCTAATATTTGGGATGTATTTCTTAAAGTAGTACAACGTTGAGTTTGTCTTATTTTTGTATGGCTTGATGGCCTTTTCCTTTTGGACAGTTAGAAGACTTCATCCATTTACATTTGTGTAGTTGCTTATGTATTAGAGTATAAATTTATCATCTTAATATTTTTAATTGTCTTCTTAAAATTTCTTCCTTTATTAGTATACTTGGAAAAATTTCCTTACTCTAAAACTACTTCTAAAGTGCCTTCCACCAACTTCCTTCTTCCTGAAACCTTTTCTCTTTTGCCTTTCTAACCATCCAGATGTCTGAATGTGCCATAAGTTTTCAAGTCTCTTTTCTCCAAATTCTTCTCTCATTCTACCCACTTCTCAGTCATCCTTGTAAAATTTTCTTCATACTACTGACCTTAAGTATTTGTCATTTCTCATGATCCTTTCTTGGTTTTCTGTTCTTTTGACTCTTCACATTATCCCACAAGAACCCTGTTTTTCCATTACTACCTTTAATGTGCTGCAATTTCTATGAGTATGTTTACCAGGCACACCAGTGTCTATGTGACCAACACTTACAAATTCCTTTCCCACCTCTGCCAAACCTGGTCTTCCTCCTCTGAAATCTCTGTTGTTGGTAAATAAGTTCACTCTTAACCCAGTTACCTGAGCCAGAAGCCTGGAAGTTATTCCAGGCTTCTGCTTCTTCTTCAGTCCACATGGTTTCTTGGCCAAACTTAACTGAAGCTTCTATTTCAGCCCCTCTATTTATGTCCTTCTATTGCTAATGTTAGAATTTTGCTTAATAAGTGTTTTTCTTTACCCAAAGATGAAACAGAATCTCTTTCACATAGCTTATAAAGCCTTTACTGATGTCTCTCTCTTATGACTCCCTTCATGGTCCTTAACTTGCATGCTGCTGGTGTTGCTGACACAGACCTGCGCTTTCACACATGACACTCATTCATGCACCACAGTATTCCACCTGGAATATGCATCTTTTTTCAAAGAGTTCCCATATCTTTGTTCTTCAAGTATCAACTCAAACTTTGCTTTTTCCATGAAGTCCCTTTGGTCTCAGCAGACCTATTTAGATGTCTGGTTTTTTTCTGTGCTCTCCAAACATCTTAGAAGTTCCTCTGTTATGGTATAGACCAAATTTCTTTAAATACACACACACACACACGCACACACCACAACAACAACAACAACAACAAACATTAAAAATTTTTATTACAGGAACTATTTCATTCTCACTTTTTGTGTATGACAAACAGGTTCAGAAATAATTTGCATAACACATTGAAGACATGTATTTCTGTTTTGATTTAACTGCCATTATTTCAACAAACATTTTATTGAGTATACATTATGTACTATGGCTCTTCTCATTGACTAACAGTGTACCCTAACTTTTTTTGAGTTGTATGTTATAGCCATGTTATGACTAATAGTCTCTATCTCATAGATGAGAAATACAAAACAAAAAAAAGGTAAACTATTTTACCGAAGTCTTCAAAGGAAATATCAGATTTAAAAACAGCTCACAAGCTGTTTCAACCTACTCTTATGATGGTTTTCCCTTAAATGATTCTGTTGGGAAGTTGTAATACTAAACTGATTAATTAAAATAACAGTGAGTGATAGTCCAGTGCTGCACATCTCCTTTGGCTTCATTTACTGTCAATAATGGAGTCTCACTTTGATGGTAATCATTGTGACTGTTTAATGAGTGTCTGTCACTGCAATAGATATTTATATCTGTAACTATTATCTAACTTATCATTGCTTTCAGCCTTTGCAGAACAGATTTTTTTATTTCCATTTTTGATGACAAGGACACTGAAACTCCTGAGACTGGCTAAGTGAGTTGCCCAAGACTGCCAAGATTGGGAATGGCACAGTGTGAGGTCACTTCTAGATTGGCTTCACTCCAAAGCAATGGACTTTTTTTAGGTGAAGCTGCTCCTATTCGGCCATTCCATTCCCCAGGGCACAGACGTCTTGCCTATCCTCTACATAGCAGAGTCCAAAACACTTCCATATGTTAAGTTGATGCTCATGCAAACAGGAGGGCTGTGGACAATTGCATGTCAGCATGTGTTTGGTTTTGATGGTATTCTAGCAAGGAGAGGGAATAGAAGTCCCACTGCTTGTTCTGACAGATAATCTCCCTGGGGCTGTGGACATAAATGTTTATTCTGCTGGATCTCTAACTAGCTTGGAATCTGTCAGTAATGAGGTGTTATGGTTTTGACTCCAAGATTTACCTGGATGAATGATGTTACCCTTCAATGGTTAAAGTAATTTCTCTCCGAGAGAGGGATTTTTCTGGGAAAAAAGGCGGGAAGTAGTGGTTCTTTCTCCTAAAAGCATGTCAGCTGTGGAGTGGATCCAGACTCACTCTGACTCTCCTTAATGGGAATACATACACCAAGGGTGACTGGAATAGATCCTGAAAGTTCCTCACGACTTCAACGTGGAGAACACAGATCCCTTGTCACTGAGTGGCCAATAGAAATCCTAGTGGTCTCCAGTGTCCCACTTCCCATCAGACTTTGGGATGGTTGGAAACTGGGAACCACATGACAAGGCATTTAATTTTACCAATGAAGCCGGGCTCGGTGGCTCAGCCTGTAATCCCGTGCCTTTGGGAGGCTGAGGTGAGTGGATTGCCTGGGCCTGTGGGTTCGAGACCCACCTGGGCAGCAAGACCTCATCTCTACAATAAATAAAAAAAAAATCAGCCGGGCGTGGTAGCGCATGCCTGTAATTCCAGCTACTTGGAAGACTAAGGTAGAAGGATTGCCAGAGCCCAGCAGGTTGAGGCTGCAGTGGCCAGGAGCGGCCACTGCACTACAGTCTGGGTGACAGAGTGAGACTCCAACTTAGAAAAAAAATAATAATAATAATTTTACTGATGTAAATGTCACAGTGCTTCAAGACCATGGAGTTCCTTACCCGTAGCAGGAGAAATCAGGATTAACATTACGTAAAATGAAAAGCTTCTCATCAGCTACTGAGGAGGAATTGCTAGGCAAGGACAGGCTTTGACTTTTTAAGCACTTTCAAGGCCATTGCCCTCTTTGCTAAGTCTGCTTATAAGGAAAAATTACTCTTGTTCCCGTTTTGGAAAAGTATCTTTTCTAAGGTGAATTATTATTTGTCCAATTGCACTAAATCCTTTAATGTAAAGAATGATTAGGATGAGTAGTGAGGATGAAATGAGATTAAGAAACAAGGCTCATGACTTAATTCTTAATAGTAAAACTATGAACAGAATCAGTAAGACCACATGTATAATTAGGAAGCTAAAAACGTTGACACCAGCGTGAAGATCTAACTTTACATTAAATAGAAACTGCTTCCCATTCATGCAGGAAAGAAAATGCCTTCTTTGTAAAAATGTCATAAAAGACCCTTTGAATTTAACTGTGTGTTTCAGGCCCAGAAATGCAAGTTTCTTAGTTTATGGGGGAAAAGGACTATTTGTGTTTAGCAGTGAAGCAAAGGAGGGCCTTGCTTGCTTCAGAACTGAGATTTCAGAACTGTGCTTGCATCTCTTCAAATAACTCTGCCTTTCCAAGGAAATTTTTGATGCCAGAAAAGACCAGGTGTGACAGAAATGTTAGGGGAATAGTTGGAATTTCAGTGGAAATTCAGTGGAATTTAGTGGAAAGAACTAACTCATTCAAGAAACCCGTATCAAGTCCTGGCTTGAACTAACACTCTGTGACCTTGGCAGCAGGCCTGTGTTCTCCCACCCTCCAGGGCTTCATCTAATAAAGTGGGACATCACCTATGACAGAAAGTTGTGATGAGAATCAGGTGATGAATGAGGGTAAGGAATGGGAAACCGTGCCTGCTAGAGTCACAATTATCAGATTAACCACTGTCATCTTGCACAATAATCATGTTCACATAAGATATTTCTTAAAGCCCATAGTTATAAAGACTGACAGAAGACATGGCTGGGAAGAGATTAGCTGGGAGCTGGGCAATTTGTGTTCTAGACCTGACTTCCTTCCTCTAATTGTCCATGTAATCTTAGGCTTAACTCCCTAAAATCTCATTTTCCTCATTGGTAAATTGTAGGGGCTTGGACTAGATAATCACTTTTACTGCTTTAATATAATACAGTTCAATGATTTTTTAAAAAAATTCACACTTCACATAATAATAGCAGTGCTTAGCATGTTTAGTGGAAATGAATAAAAAGGCTCTTAAAAATAGCCACTGTGAGACTAGTTTGCAATAATTGAGGCTATTATAGGTAGAAATGAGCCACAGAGAGAAGAGTTTTAGGTTACTTTTCACTTAACCAATGATGAATACATTTTTCTGGAATTTTTGCTGGATACAGTAATTAAGTTTTAGCTGGCTGGATTCTGTTATTACTGGAGGGGAAATGGGGTTAGAACTACAACATTTGGAAGAATAGCAAGCACATGTAAAATTTAAGTTGAGATAATCAAGTAGAGTTTGCAAATAATGATAAATACACACTGGAAATAAAATTGAGGGGGCCATGAGCACCAGGCATGACTTAAAATCTTGGAAATGAATACCATGGACTGGGCACTAGAGAAAGAAAGAGAAGATGGAACGAAGATCAAGACATGTCACAGTCCTTCCCATTAAAGCTATTTTGAGAATCTGATTGATCAGGACCAAAATACACCAGCTTTCATACAATTACATATTTGGATCTAGAGAACAAAAGACTGCACCATGTTGGCTTTACCACATTGGAGGTCATGGTGGAGTGCCACATTTTGGAAAGAACTCCTACAGGCTAGATATATGCAAAGGACACTAACTGCTTTTGAAAGAGATGGAAAGAAATGGAAACCTTGCCAAGTAAGTAGCTGTAATGGGAATCAGGAGTTTGTTGTTTGGAGCAGAGGTGATTTGGTAGAGGGGCATATGACTATTCTCTGATTCAATAAGCTGAGGAAGACTGACTCAGAAGGCATTTTTTTGCTTCAGCATGAGGAAGAATTTTTTCCTTTTCTTCCTGCACTAACCAACTAACATTTATTAGACACTATGTTCCAGCCTCTCACTAGGTGTTTCATGTGCTTGATCTCTTTCAATCCAATTATTAGCATTATCACTAGAATGGATTGGCTTCACAAACTGGTAAGTACCTCATTATCAGGATTAGACTCACAGATTTCTCTTCTGTAGGATATGATTTTTTTTTCATGTAAAAATAAGGATTGTGAAGTCAAATACATTTGGAAAATAATGTTTTAAGTATTTTGAAAGGCAACTTTTTTTTCCTGAAAAATGTCTTAGAACCTTCCATATACTAACAGGCTGTCAGAAGAAATAATAGTATATTTTCCTAAATTATTATCATTATTTTTTTCAACAAGAATTTCATGGGATTATCATTCTAAGGAAAATACAATGGGGAATGTTGTGCTGCATTATTTTAACTTTGTTGACATTGGTCATAATTTTATTTCTGGACTATGTCTTTACCTCTCTTTTCAGGGGAATTATTTTCAACCGTGAGTGAAACATCATCAGAAGTCCAGGAGACAGAGCGTTGAGACTTCAATGGCAAGAGGGTTGTTTTACAACTATGCATAAGCCTAGGAATATTCAAAAACCAGGTTATTCACTGCATGCCAAAAGTTTAACTGAATTGCAGATTTGTAGATCAGAATCTAAGCCCGAGCACCGCTTAGGAGCTGCTTAGACATGGGTTGAATGTCTCTTCTACTACTCAGAAGTACAAATTCTTTAGAAAATGTCAACTTCCTGTAACTTGTCTTTCACTGCAATGGAATTTTTTTTTTTTTTGTCGCTTGCTAAGAAAGCAGAAATCCTATTTCCTGAGGATCTGAGCACATGATATATATCTTTCCCTCCTCCTACTGAAACAAACAGTATGACATCTAGTTGGTGATCACAAGTACCTGCTTTGGGGAAAATAGTGGGAAAGTTAAAAAAGACAGATTATGTATCAACTAACAGACACATTTTTCAACTTTTTTTTCCTGCTCCTATTTCTCTTTTTGAAATTGCATTAGTTAGAAATTTAGGTAAATGACGCAAGTGCCTCAATTTTTGATATCTGCAGGAGAACAATTAGGCCATTAGAAGTAACAAATGGTCCGGGCTCATGCCACCTGTTGAAAACTTTCAAGCTACATTATTTCTGACAAAATAATAATAATAATAATAATAATAATAATACTTGTTTTGGCCAATTTTTACCATAAGCAATGTCAGCTTTCATAGACGCAGCCCAGCCCTGGCTTTCTCTCTGTTGTCATGCCTCATTAATTATGCTGACTCGAATGGCAATTATCAACAACTCAAAAAATAACAGCTGCTGGAGAGGGTGTGGTGAAAAGGGAACACTTCTACACTGTTGGTGGGAGTGTAAACTAGTGCAACCTCTGTGGAAAGCAGTGTGGCAATTCCTAAAAGCTCTAAAAATCGACCTTCCATATGACGCCACAATTCCCCTACTGGGAATATACCCTGAAGGACTCG
>NW_007254042.1:0-4352 GCF_000164805.1 Carlito syrichta | reverse complement strand
AATCCCATTTCCTGAGGATCTGAGCACATGATATGTATCTTTCCCTCCTCCTGTTGAAACAAACAGTTTGACATCTAGTTGGTGATCACAAGTACCTGCTTTGGGGAAAATAGTGGGAAAGTTCACAAAGGCAGATTACATAACAACTAACAGACACATTTTTCATTTTTTTCCTGCTCCTATTTCTCTTTTTGCCATTGCATTAATTAGAAATTTAAGTAAATGACACAAGTGCCCCAATTTTTAATATCTGCAGGATAACAATTAGGCCATTAGAAGTAACAAATGGTCTGGGCTCATGCTGCCTGCTGAAAACTTTCAAGCTACATTATTTCTGACAAGAAAAAAACAAATAATAGTTGTTTTGGCCAATTTTTACCATAAGCAATGTCATCATTCATAGATGCAGCCCCGCCATGGCTTTCTCTCTGTTGTCATGCCTCATTAAATTACGCTGACTCTGGTGGGTTCCATTCCTTTAGGTAAACGTTTATTTACATGAACTGCGATATTTTTCTTTCGTGATAATTTCCAATTGTTCATGCAACCAAGGGTATTAAACACTTGGAAAAAGACTTCAACTGTGAAACAAATTACTTCAAATTAACTATCCTTTCAAAAGAAAGACAAAATTTCAAGATGGAGAAATTAGACTCTTCTCGTGCACATATCGTAAGTGTTTCAAACACGTCCCTACTGGTCCCCACTCCATAGAACAGTTCTCTAAGTGGAAGACTTCTTGGCTCATTTGGGGCTCCTTTCTATGCCAACTTTTGCTTGCATTGTGCTCAGAAGGGATTTGCAGGGCTGAATGCCCATGCAGTTCCTTCAGCATTTGTGGCTTCACTAACTCTGTAGTTTTTGCTTTTGGAGATTAACTCTTTCTGAGGCATATGTTAACACAGGGCTCTCTGAAGATTCTTCAGTTCTTTGCTGCCCCTTACCCATGATTTCTGACAATTTAAATACTGAGTATCTACTAATGTCCATCAACTGGCCACATATGTCCTCCATGCTGGGCCAATTGATGTCCCCAGCCTTGTGCAGGATTTAGACAGGGTAAGGTAAAATTAATCACCAACACCTAATTTGGGAGTGTTTGTTCAGCTTACAGTCCTGGACCAGGTACACTGACAGTAGTGTATTCAAAAATCAAGCTCAGATCCTAATGTACTGTGTTGAACACTATTCCTCCCAAATACATGTTCTTCTTGGAACCTCAGAACATGTCCTTATTTGGAAACAGGGTCTTTGAAGATGTAAATGGGCCCTTAATCCGATATGACTGGTGCCATTACAGGAAGAGAAGGAGAGACACAGAGACACATATTCAAAGACAAAGGCAGAGATTGTAGCGATACGTCTATATGCAGAAGAATACCAAGGGTTGCTGGCAACTACCAGAAGCCAGGAGAGAAGTGCAGAACTTACTCTCTCTGAGCCTCCAGAGGGAACCAACCCTGCCAACACCTTCTTCTCAGACTGACCTCAAGAACTGTAAGAGCATGCTTTTCTGTTGTTGTAGGTCCCTAAGTTTGTGTGAGTTTGTTATGGCAGTCACAGGAAAGAAATAAACACACTTCAAGCAAACTGAAGTGAGAAGGAAATACTATTCCCTGTCTCTTCTGTACCCACAATACCCAGTAGCATGGAGGTGACACAGAAAGAAAATGCTGGAAACCCAGAGCAGATGCCGGGCTTGTCAAGGAGAGGCCATGGAGGAACCCGAAGAATCAGTGCTCAAGCATGCTAAACAGGACCACGGGACATGGCTTTAGATGGGAGGATGTCCACTGTTAAGTGGGCATGGAGGGACGAAGCTGAGCAGGAGATGACAATGAGACTGGTCATCTGTCTGGTCATGCTTGTGTGTGCTGGGTCTCGAGTCACTGAATACAGGGTCATTTGAGCATATCCCAGGCAGAAGATCAGTTTCCCATGGATTTTTGGTCTGTTCAAATCCACTTTTGCCCACATGTTAGGTGTCACTTTTTAACAGCCTTCTGGTGGCATCATTTGAATGATTTTTTAAAAGAAGTTCTTGTATAGAGCAAACATTTAAAACATGCAAAAACCAGAGTGAACATTTAATATAGTTGGGGCAATTTAATGAACACTTATTTTCGGCTACTCTACATTGAACATAAGCAGAGTGACCATTGAAATGGATAAAACTTCAAAGCCTGTGTCTGCTTCCTATTGGCACTGAGCGTATGAACTCCTAGCGTGACATCTGCTTTCTTCTTCTTTGTGTTATGGATGGAAGCACGAGGATACCTGACCAGAATGTGGAACTGCAGGGTTTTACTGCTCTCTCTGGCAATAAAAGCATAGAACATGACAGATCTTCATGCACTTTGCCTTGAGTTGAAAGTATTCTCTGTAGTTAGATAGCTTCCCATTTCACCTTGCAAGCAACACAGCTGGGAATCTTCCTGTGAGAGTCTTTATGTCTCTGGCCACATCATGTAATAACAAGAACATGAACTAGGAAATAAGGACATTTTAATGCTAAACTTGCAGACTCTTCTTTATTCAAGGGGGTTGTTCAGCATTATCTGATAGAACAACCAGAAGAGTGTCAGGAAGCTAGAGGGATAAGTGACAAAGAATCAAATTTCCCTCTCCCCTCTGTTGTCCTAGTGTCCACTGCAGATCTTGGACAGATACTGTGTCCTACAGAGGGGTTTGCTTTAGGGACCGTAGGGAGAAGTGCAGATTCTCAAAACCCAACTTTTCCACACAGACAGCAGGGAGATCCTGCCCAATTTGCTTTCTTTCTTCAAGAATATCAGAGGGTCCATGTGGGTTTGCATCAAATAGTAGAAAGGCAGGATGAAGTTGTCTTCGGAGCTGAACCTTTCCCCAAGAATTTCTGTCCAATCGTTCAGGCAGGAGCTAGTGTTGCTTGGTTGGATTGAAAAAGTAGATTTCTGGGGTTTTTTTCTGTGGGTTTATAATTAAGGTAATAAATACTTTTCTTTCTGGTTTGCTGGAATAAGGTTGCTTGGGTGAAATCTACCTCAGGTTCACCTAGAACTCTTTCCCATGGCCCTGAACTGTGACTTTTTTCCTTCTCTGGCTACTGTGTTAGGGGCCAACTCTGGGTGGAATATCTGGTTTTTATTTAGTTCGAGGGCTTGGGTTTCTAGACACTACTGCATTTTCTAGAAAAAGCTATGAGTCCCCTCTATTACTAGTGTTGATTATACGTTTTTTAAATCAATGTAGTTTTTTCACTTTAGAGACATAATATGCATATTGTACCTAAGTTGTTGGGTCTACCAATACAGTGAGTTATTGAAACATATGAAACTTCAAGTTGCAAACTTTCAAAGATGGAAACATGCGTTCACATGTCCAGTCATGTTCATTTTGCCCTCCGTCTCCTACTTAATCCTTCAGTTCTGCCATCTCCCATCACCTCTCCCTCCTCCAGTCGGTAACTCTTCTGACCTGTTCTCTCAATGCCAGCCCCTGGATACCAGCTGTTGTACTAGATTGCGCTGCCATACTTTTCAAGGTACTGTCCTGTAAGATTAAAAATGCTTTCTTTATTTTTTTATGTATTATTTGTGTGAAAAGTATTATAAACCTATTATAGTACAGTACTATGTAGCCGATTATATTAGTTGAGTCCCTAGGCTAACTTTGTGGGACTTATGAACAAATTGGACTTATGAATACACTCTCAGAATGGAACTCGTTTGTATGTAAGGGACTTACTATACTTTTATTTGGACTTCTGGCTGGCAACCAGAACTGGGAGATAATAAGCTTCTGTTGATTTGAGCCACCCAGTTTTTGGTACTTTGTTATGGCAGTCCTAAAAATGTATATAACAAATAAAGTGCTCAAAAATATTTCATATGTATGTGTGTCAGAAGAAGCACAAGATAGATGATAATGACAGAAAAATAAAACATAAAGGTAGCATAATATACATGGCAGAGGTAACACCTATTAAATCTATTAACCTAATGAATAGGAACGGAATAAATTATAGTATTAGGAGGAAAAGATAGCCGGGTTCAGTGGCTCAGCCTGTAATCCCGCACTTTTGGGAGGCTGAGGTAAGTGGATTGCCTGAGCCTGCGGGTTCGATACCCGCCTGGGAAGCGAGACCTCATCTCTACAATAAATTAAAAAATCAGCCAGGCATGGTAGTGCGCGCCTGTAGTTCCGCCTACTCGGAAGGCTGAGGCGGAAGGATCGCCGGAACCCAGCAGGTTGAGGCTGCGGTGGCCGGGAGCGGCCGCTGCACTCCAGTCTGGGGGAGAGAGTGAGACTCCAACTCAAAAAAAAAAAAAAAAGAGGAAAAGATTTCAGATTATGTGAAAAGAAATACTGGG
>NW_007254041.1:150983-152706 GCF_000164805.1 Carlito syrichta | reverse complement strand
GACTACCTTCAGTAGGATTGGTATCAGCTCCTCCTTAAATGTCTTGTAGAATTCTGCTGGAAAGTCATCTGGTCCAGGGCTTTTTTTTTTTTGTAGGAAATTTTCTTCTTACGTAGTCAATTTCCTTGATTGTTATTGGTTTATTTAGAGTCTCAATTTCTTCTTGTTCCAACTTAGGTAGGTTGTGTGATGTCAGAAAGTCCTCCATTTCCTTAAGGTTTTCAAATTTGTTTCCATACAAGTGTACATAGTAGTCTCTAATGATCTTTTGTATTTCTTCAGGGTCAAATGTGACTTCATCTTTTGTGTTTCTGATTGTGCTTATTTGGTTTTTTTTTCTCATTTTTTCTTGGTCAGTCTAGCTAGGGGACCATCTATCTTGTTTATTGTTTTGAAGAACCAGCTTTTTGTTTCATTGATTTTTTTCTATTATCTTTTTGTCTTCTATGTCCTAGATTTGGGCTTTTATTTTGGTGATCTGGATTCTTTTGCTGAAATTAGGGTTTTTGTGGTCTTGCTTTTCCAGCTTCTTTAGGTGGCTTGTTAGGTTGTGAATTTCTGTTCCTTCCATTTTCCTCATTTTGTTTTTGTAGGGATATAAATTCCCCTCTTACTACAGCTTTTAAGGCGTCCCAGAGATTTTGGTAAGATGTTTCTTCATTTTCATTTGTTTCCAGGTATCTTTTGATCTCTGCTTTTTTTTTTTTTTTGAGATGGGTCTCTTGAAGGCAGTATATTGTTGCCTGGTGATATTTTATCCATTTTATCATTCTGTGTCTTTTCAGTGGTGCGTTTAGTCCATTGACATTAAGACTAATTATTGAAATGTGAGAGTTCGTCCCTATCATGGAGTTCTTATTGAGTTGTTGCTCTTCCACTTGGCTTTTTCTTTTTTTTTTTGTCTTTCTTTTGGTTTTGGGATTGGTTCGTGTATATTTTATTCTTTTCCTTGTACTCTTGTGAAGAACATTGTTCTTTTTTCCTTTTCTTCTGTGTTTAGAACTTTCATAAGTGTTTCATGTAGAGATGGTTTGGTGGCAGCATAACTTCTTAGGGATTGGAGATCTGGGAAAGATTTTAATTCTCCCTCACTGATGAAGCTTAGCTTGGCCAGGGAGGTTATTCTTGGTTGAAATTGTTTATCTTTTAGGACTTTGAAGATAGGGCTCCAAGCTCTCCTAGCCTACGGAGTTTCTGCAGATAAATCTGCTGCTATTCTGATTGGTCTTCCATGGTAGGTGATCTGTCCTTTTTTCTTTTGCTGCCTTTAGGATTTTTTCTTTTGTGCCTACTTTATTTAGGCGAATTATTATGTGTCTAGGAGTTGGTCTTCTCATTTGTTGTCTTGCAGGGGTTCTCTGAATCTCTTGTGTTTGAATTTTTGCATCACTGATTAGATAAGGGAAGTTTTCTTGAATGATCTCATGGAAAGTTTGTTCCAATGTGGTCTCTGTTTCTCTTTCTGCCTCAGGGAGTCCAATTACTCTTAGGTTAGGCCTCTTGAGGTAGTCACTCATCTCTTGAAGGTTTTGTTCTGTCTTTTTGAGCTTATTTTCTGTGTTTTTAAGAGTTTGGGTTATTTCTATATTTTGGTCCTCAAGCTCTGAGATTCTTTCTTCTGCTTGGGTAATTCTGCTTTCCATGCTTATCAGTTTGTTATTTATTTCATTCACAGTATTCTTTATTACTGTTATCTCAGATACCAGCTCCTTCCTAGTTTCTT
>NW_007254041.1:136334-150963 GCF_000164805.1 Carlito syrichta | reverse complement strand
CAATTCTTTTTAATCTCTCCATATTGTTTGATATCTACATTTGCATTTGAGACCATTCATTCTGGGGACTTTTCATTGTTTGCATTCCAAAGTCAGTTTTCTCAGTGTCTGCTCTTCCAGGCATCTGGGAGAAACCCATACTCTTCTTTTGGTTTTTCTTCATTTCTGTAGATTTTTCTCCCTCTCCCCCTTTCCCTCCCCTTCTTCAATTCTGTTTTTGAGGGAAGGTGGGGTTGCTTTTATTTCTCTTCTGCAATGACCTGTTCTTCCTTATGAGGGTCTTCTGGCTTTGTTCACTTTTCCCTCTGCTTTGCAGTCTTTCTATTCAGCAGTATGTAGTCTTGGTCCCAGTTCACCTATGCCACCGCCATCTTGTTTCTCGCCCTACTTAGTCATTTTCAAGTAAGATGTTTAATGTGCCAAGTGTTGTCAGTTCCCTCCAACATTCTCTGATTCACCTCTCAGAAAGCAAACAACTATACTTTTCATGGGAAGGGGAAAGGAGTAGTTATCTACTTGCACCAGCCAAGAAAGGATAAGGTTCTAACTTCTGAAGTTGACTTTCAACTAATCCTCTTGTTTTAAATCGTATTTTCACTCTTTGGAGATAGTGGAGGCCTCTGATTTCTGGGCATATTGGGGTTCTGTTGTGAGGATAAGTATGCGTCTTGGACTCTCCACATTCAGGCCCTCCCTCCCCACTCTTCCTGACTCAATACTCATGTTCTTCAACTTTCTTAATTTAGCCAAGTCAGTTACTGCTACTTTCCAGTTATTTTATAGTTTCTATAATTCTGCTGACATTGTTACTCAGCTTCAGTATCTTCTCCCATTCTCTTTGTTTTTGGAGGCTTATACCTTTCTTTTTACCAACATATTAAATGATTGGAGGAAGATTGGGAGTACAGAAAAACATATGTGTTTAATCTAATTTATTTCAACTAATGCCACCAGATGCCACACCAAGTTATTCACTGCACATTTTGAGAATTTGACCATGATAACACCACATTCCTCTTTATTTTCTGTTCCTTGTTCTACATAAAAACTTTGTTTCACTATTAGAATTAATAATTTGTTTTAGTATTAGAATTAGAGAGTAATGGCTTACCTTCCTTTTGCTATAAGAGGTATTTACCATGGAAAAATTTATAGATTTCCAGGGCTCTGATCAGATCCTATGATTTTGCATAGAATGACCTTGTAATCAGCAGATAGACTAATGTATAGTTACGGGCAGAAGTCAGAGATCTTCTTATATATTTACACATAATGTGATGACTGTTGCTTACCATATTGCTCCAGAAAATAAGCATCTTGTCTTTGCAGTTACTTTACTTTTTTAAGAAACAAGTTTTTCAGCCTCCTATTTACCTCTCATTCCTTATTTATCAGAATTAATCCATAAAGTTTAATATATCTGTATAATTGAAATCTGGTTGGACTGATATGAAATAGAGAGCATTAGTGATGAAAACAATAAAGTGCTGATGGTTTATTTTCCCTACTTTGACCAATCTGGGTTCTGTCATCTGTGAAGTTAAATCTTCAAGTATGGCTAGATGAATCTTTCCTACCATCTTCATGCTTGCTATTCTGTTGAGAATTTATCAGTTTTTGTGAATATTTCTTTTGGTGTCTAACTTCTAGTCTTTCTTCAACTTTGAGTAATTTGAGGGGACAGAAATGTTAATCTGCTAGAGAATCCCCATCAGGTTTGTGCTAATAAAGAATAAAAAAAAGTGTTAACACATATGAATTCTTAAATAGATTTCAAAATAAAATAAATTATTACCTTGTAGAGCTAAAATTTTTTGTCTTCCTAAATTCAGCAAAAATTGTACGCAAAAATAAAATTAATTGTTGATTAAGTGAATTATTTTATGATAATGCCATATTCATATCCATGTCAAGTAAATTTTTTCATTGTTTTGTTATTTTAAATTTCTGTTATATCTGAGAATCGATAGCACATTTTTCATGGGACATTTCAAATACATTTTTTATTAGATATTCCTAATTTCACAGATAATTTAAACATCTTCAAAGGATCTACTTTTGAGGAAGAAACCATAACACTATGCCATTTTTACTGAGTATGACCTAACTTCCTGGCTAAATCAGGCTGTAATGGATAGGCAGGATAAAGAGGAAAGGGAAGATGAGGTTTCCCAGATGCTTGTACTTAGAGCCTGTGACTGAAGAGATTTCATTTGACCATGGCAAAGTGAAGGGGAGTATACTTCCATAGGGCAAAATATAATGGGCAATGATTGTGAGAGTGCTTTGGAGACAGTTAAGTTTATAGCTCTGAGATTAATATCTGCAAGGAAATAATGATTTAAGGGGTCAGTAAAATGTTTAAACTTTACATTCATAATGTATATTTGTTCACTATTATTTATTTTTCTTTAATTTTTATAGAGAATTTTTTTTTTTTTGAGTCAGGGTCTTACTCTGTCACCCAGGCTGGAGTGCAGTGGTGCCATGATCATGGCTCACTGCAACCTTAAAATTCTGGGTTAAGTCAATCCTTCTGTCTCAGCCTCCCAAGTACCTGAGGCTACAGGTGTATTCTACCATGCCTGGCTAATTTTTTTTTTAGTAGAGACAAGATTTCACTATGTTGCCTAGGTTGTTCTTAAACTCCTGGGCAGTCTTTCTGCCTTGGGCTCCCAAAGGGCTGGGATTACAAGTATGAGTCATCATGCCTAGCCCACAGTTTCCTGACCTACAGAGAAACATTTATTAATAGTATCTACCTGACAGAGTTGTTTTGAGATTTGAAAGAAAGATATATTAAAATTTGAAGGAATTAGAGCTTCCTAAATATCTTAGCTGTTATGAAAGTGTTTAGCTAAATTTAATTTAAAAAACAAAGTTGTATTACCATGTATATAGTAAGAAAACTGGATGTTGCAATATTAGATGAACACCACTGGCATGAAGGAAAGAAAGGATTATTGACTTGACTTATCAATCAATCAGAATGATATCAATAGTAGTGTATACTTTTTAGCAATTAATATGTGTTAAAACTCATATTCCTTTCATCTCTATTATACTCTATTAGGAAGGCACTATTATTATCTTCAATTTACAAGTTAGGATCAAACAGGGACAGTTCCAGAGTCTGCATGTTCAAACACTATGTTACACTGCCTCTCAAGAGTATTTTAATTCCAAGAGTTTGGAACAATTCTTGCAAGTGTACTAAAGTATTTACATGATGATGTTATAAACATGTAAATAGGCTCCAGAAAGAGCCAAGGCAAATAAAATCGCAATGTAGTGATGATGAAACAAAAATATCAGATTGAAATTCTATTTAAGGTCAAATTATTATGGCTTGAATAAAATAATTTGGGCTTATTGAGGTGTAATTTACATACAACAAAATTTGCCCTTTGTAAGTGTGATGTATTTTGACAAACCCACACTGCAAAGAAAAAAACAAAAAACAAAATCACTAGAATCTTTCTCACCCCAAAGTCTATCCTTTGCAGTCCACACTCCAAGACATCCTCAGCCCTGACAACCACTGATCTGATTTCTGGCTTTACAGGTTTGGGTCTGTTGGATATTTGTTTTGTATGTTTCCCAGTCTGTATGTGTCTTCGCATTTACCTGCTAGTGTCTTTCAAACAAATAATACCTTTACTTTCAGTTTGTATTTTATTTGTTCGAGAATATTTTTTACTTACCCCATTTCAGAAAGATTGTTCTGTCATATCTTCTGCCAGAACTATTATTATTTTTAGCTCTTAAATTTTGGTGTAATCATTTTGGCAAGCAATTTTAAGTTGAATAAGGTGTAATGTAAGGGTCGAGAATAATCATATAATTTTCATATGGTGACCAGTTGTTACAGCACTCTTTGTTTTTTTTTTTTTAGAAAAGACTATCTTTGTATATTAAATTACCTTAGTATATTCATTAAAAATAAGGTGGCATATATGCATGGATCTATCTCTGAGCGCTCTCCTCTGCTTCATTGATCTATGGGTTTGTTTGTTTGTTTTTTCCTTATACCCAAATGTCATTATTACTATAGCTTCATAATAAGTCTTGAAGTCAGGTAGTTCAAACCTCCTAATTTGTCTTCCTTTTCAAAATAGTTTTGTTAATTCTATATTTTTGGCCTTTTTGCAGTGGGTTCAATTGTGTCCCCCAAAATGATGTGTTCAAGTTCTAAACCCTAGTGACTATAAAGTAAACTTATTTGGAAAAATGATCTTGGCAGATGTAATTAGATACACATCTTGAGATAAGATCTGGACTAGGGTGGGCCCTAAAACCAAGGGCAAGTATCCTTATAAGAGACAGAAAAGAAGACACACAGAGACACAGAAGGAAAAACTTTGTAAAGATAGAGGCAGAGATTGATGTGTCTACAAGTCAAGGAATGTTAGAGATTGTTGACAGTCACTAAATCAAATTGTCCCCAAGACCTCCCAGAAGGAACCAACTCTATCAATATATTGATTTCAGAATTCTGGTCTCCACACCATAAAAGAATAATATTCTATGTTTGAAGCAATAGTTTGTGGTAGTTTAACATGATAGCTCTAGAAAACAAATTTAACATGATAGCTCTAGAAAACAAAGCAATTTTGCACACAAATTTTAGAATCAATTTATCAATTTTTATTTTTAAAAAAATTTTAGGATTTGTTATTGTAACTGCAATAGAGCTATAGATCAACATTGAGGAGATGATATTTTAACAATAAAGAGAACTTCAACTCATAAAAATGATGTTTCTGCATTTACTTAGATCTTTAAATTCTCTGTTATGTTCTGTATTTTTCAGTGTACAATCTAACATATATTTTGTTGAATTAATCCTTAAGAATTTTATGTTTGTGACATTTTATAAGTGATATTTTAAAAATGTTGCTTCCAATGAATCATTGCTAATGTAAAGATTTATTTCCTGCAATCATACTAAAATATGATTTTATTTCCTGCAATCATACTAAAATATCTTACTAGGTTAAATTTGGAATTTTTCTACAAAGACAATCATGTCATTTATATATTAAGTTGATTTTACTTTCTTTCCAATCTAAATCTTTTCCATTGTTACTGGTTTTGCTCTCCTGCATTGACTAGGGTTTCTAGGAGGGTGTTGAACAGGAGTGGTGAGAGGGAACATCCTTTACTTTGTCCCAGTATTAATGTGAGAAGCATTTTATTTTTAGCATTATTTTAGTTACATTATCAAGTTGAGAAAACTCTCTTCTTTTACATTTGTTGAGCTTTATCACAAATATTTGTTGAATTCTGTCAAATGCGTTTTCCAAATCTGTTCAATTGATCACATGACTTAAAAAAATTTAATAATATGGTAAAACACATTGATCGAATCAACCTTTTACTCTTGGGACAAATTTTACTTGGTCATTGTATATTTTCATTGTCATATATTGCTAGATTTGATTTGCTGGTGATTTTGGCTTTATAAAATGAATTGAAATATATTCCCTCTACTTCTATTTTCTGAAAAAAAAAATTGTAGGATTGATATTGATTCTTCCTTAAATGTGTAGTAAAATTCACCAGTGAAGCCATCTGGACTAAAAGTTTTTTAAATTACCAAACAGATTTTAAAGACAAATTCATTTATTTAATAGTTAAAATATAATATATTTCAAGAAATGTATGCATTCATGTACATTGAATTTACAAGCAAAGGATGAAAATTTGTTTCATGGACCTTGAACAATTATCATACTGCTATAAGAAAGGGATTGGCAGTAGTGGGAAATTGCCAAGGGTTGGGGGGTAGGGTTGGCAGTTGAGGGAAACTGCCAGGGGAGGGAGGGGCACACCTCATCAACAACAGTACCTCCATAATGAACATTTGTACACCTAACCCTGAATTTTACCCCACATCTTTAAAATAAAAGAAAAAAAAGCAAATTAACACCATATTGAGATACCCCCTAACTCCAGTCAGAATGGTCATTATCAATAACTCAAAAAACAACAGATGCTGGAGAAGATGCGGGGAAAAGGGAATGCTTTTACACTGTTGGTGGGAGTATAAACTAGTCCAACCTCTGTGGAAAACAATTTGGTGATTCCTAAAAGATCTAAAAATTGACCTTCCATATGACCCTGCAATACCCCTACTGGGAATATACCCAGAGGAACTCAAATCAATCTATAAAAAAGTACCTGCACATGTATATTTATTGCAACATTGTTCACAACAGCAAAACTGTGGAACCAACTGTGCTGCCCATTGAAAGAGGACTGGATAAAAAACATGTGGTTCACATACGTGATGGAATATTACACAGTCATCAAAAAGGAAAAAATTATGAACTTTGCAAAAACTTGGATGAACTTAGAGGTTATAATACTGAGTGATCTATCACAGAAGCAAAGAACTGAGTATCACATGTTCTCACTCATAAGTGGACCTTGAGCAATGATCATAATACTTTAAGAAAAGGATTGGCAGTAGTGGGAAACTACTAGGGATGGGGGAGGGTGGGATTGGCATTAGTGGGAAACTGCCAGGGGAAGGGATACTCACCTTATCAACAAAAGTACATGCGTAATGAACATTTGTATACTTAACCCTGAGTTGTACCCCACATCTTTAAAATAAAAAAGTTGAAAAAAAATTTGCTTCAATATTGTTCTTTTAATGTCTGGTCTGTAGTGATACTCCTTCTTTCATTATCATTACTGATAATTTGTGCTTCTTACTATTTTTATTAATTTGTCTGGAATATTAATTTTATCATTCCTTCCAAAGAATACAAAAAAATATAATTCATATATTTTAGCTGTTATTATGTAACATTTGAATAGGCATTTGGGCCAATTGGACATAATGATATTTTTAAGTTCCATCAGGCTAATTATAATAGTATCACAGTACCTTTAATTTTATTATTTTTATTTGTTCTGTTTTCAATTCCATTAATTTCTGCTACTGTTATCCTTATTTTTATCTTGTTTTGCCTCTAATTTGCTCTTTGTGTTTAGTTTTTTAAGATGGAAGTTTATATCATTGATATGAGCACTTTCTACTTTTCTTTTATTATGTTTATTTATTTATTTTAAAGATGTAGGCTACAATTCAGGATTATGTATACAAGTGGTCATCATCATACAGGTAAAGTTTGGACCTTCTTTTGGTCCTCACTTCACCTGGTTTGAGGTTAGGTACCCTTATTAATGTTATGTGCAACCCTTCCTTGACAGTTTCCTGCTACTACTAATTTCTTTCTTATAGTATTATGATAAATGTTCAGGGTGCACTTATGAGTTAGAATATGTGGTACTCTGTTCTTTGTTTCTATGATAGGACACTGAGTAGTATAGATTCTAAATCCATTCAAGTTGCTGCAAAGTTCATAATTCTGTCCTTTTTTGGCTGCATAATATTCCATCATGTATATGTATCACATTTTAAAAAATCCAGTCTAATTTCAATGGGCATCATGGTTGGTTCCATGTTTCTGCTATTGTGAATAGTGTTGCAATAAACATGTATGCACAGGTTTCTTTTTTGTAGAGTGATTTGAGTTTCTTTGGATATATTTCCAGAAGAGGAATTGTTGGGTCATATGGAAGGTCAATTTTTAGATCTTTCAGGAATCACTGCACTGTTTTCCATAGAGGTTAAACTAGTTTGCATTTCCACTAACAGTGTAACAGCATTTCGTTTTCTCCTTACCCTCACCAGCATCTGTTGTTGCTTGTTTTATTAATTATAGCTATTCTTACTGGGGTTAGGTGGTATCCCAATGTGGTTTTGATTTGCATTTCTCTGATGATTAGTGAGGCTGAACATTTTTTCATGTGTCTGTTGACTGCTCATATATCTTCTTTCTAGAAGTGTCTATTCATGTCTTTTGCCCACTTTTTAATGGGGCTGTTTGTTTTTTCCTTTCAGCACATTTGAGTTCCTTGTACATCCTGGATGTTAGGGCTCTGTCAGATATGCAGTTGGCAAATATTTTTTCCCATTCTGTGGGCTGTGTCTTCACTCTTTTAATGGTTTCTTTTGCTTTGCAGACCTTTTTCAGTTTGATGAGGTCTCACTTGTCTAAATTATCTTTGAGGGCAAGGGCTATTAGAGTTTTGATCAGGAATTGCTTGCATCTTCCAATTTCTGTAAGGGTGTCTCCTGCATTTTCTAACATTCTTAAAGTTTGAGGTTTTACGTTTTGATCTTTGATTCTTTTAGAGTTGATTTTTGTGTATAGTGATAGATAGGGGTCCTGTTTCAATCTTCTGCATGTGATCAGTCAGTTTTCCTAGCACCATTTACTGAATAGGTTCTCCTCTCCTCAGTGGTTGTTGGTGGAGGTTTTGACAAGGATGAGAAATTGAAGCTTTGCTTCTGGAGTCTCTATCCTATTCCATTGGTCTATATTCCTGTTCTTGTACCAGTACCAGGCTGTTTTGATTATTGTTGCCCTATAATAAAATTTGAAGTCTGGGAGTATGATACCTCCCACTTAGTTTCTTTTGTTTAGGATTGTTTTGGCTATGCGTGGTTGTTTATGTTGCCATGTGCCTTTATGTATTGTTGTTTCCAGGCCTGAGAAGAATGATGTTGGTAATTTTATGGGTATTGTGCTGAATATGCAGATTGCCTTTGGTTAAGCATTTCATGCAACAAATATCCTTCTAAGCACTGCTTTAACTATATGTCAAAAAGTTTTAATTTTCTAGCTTTTTTATTTTTAATTAAATTTTCTAATTTTCCTTGTGACATCATTTTTTAGTCTATGAGTTATTTAGAAGTATGTTTGTAGTAGGCTAAATAATGACCACCCAAATATACCAAATCTTCATCCCTGGAACTTTCAAATATTACTTTATAAAGAAAAAATGTCTTTGCAGCTGTGATTATGTTAAGGATTTTTACATAGGAAGATTATCCTGGATTTTCCTAGAGCTTCCTAGATCTAATTCTGAGGTCCTTATAAGAGAGAGGCAGGGGAGATTTGATATGCACAGAGGAGGAGGAGGAAGAATTAATGGAGGCAGAGATTGGAGTGTTGCAGCCACAAGCTAGGGCAACAACGAGAAGGTAGAAGAGGCAAGAAACAGATTATTCTCTAGAACCTCTGAAAAAATATGGCTCTTCTGACACCTTGGGTTTTGTCCCCTGAAACTGATTTTAGGCTTCTGGTCTCCAAAATTGTGAAAGAATAAATTTCTGTTGTTTTAAAGAACTGAGTTTCAGATAATTTGTTACAGCTGCCTCAAGAAACTTATGCAGTTTAAAAAAAAAATTTCCAAACAATTGGGGATTATGAATGATGTTTTTCTGTTATTAATTTAGTGTTTAATTCCTTTGTAATCAGAGAGTGTACACTTCATGGTTTCAAATCTTTTAAGTTTTTGCAGTATTTTTTATGACCTAGAATATGGTCTATCTTTATGAAAATGTTATATGATCTTGAAAATAACATAAATTCTGTTGTTGGGTGAAGTGTTTTATAAATATTAATTAGGTCAAATTGATTAATTGTAGTTAAGTTTTGGAAACTTCTACTCTTGTATCTATCAGAAACAGTGGAGAACAGGGATTCTGCTCTGAAATGTATGTTGAAAAGTGCAAACTAAGTGTCTTCTCCATGATATTATTACCTTGATAGAACACATCATGGGCATTGTATCCAACTAATCTGAAGGCCAAGATGGATAGTATAAAATGGTAGCATTCTTGAGATTCCAATTTGTTTAGAAAGTTGCTCTCATTTATTTAAAGCAATAAAGCAATTTGAGACTCAATTTAAGAACTAAGAATGGTTTCTTGATTCGGTATTTGATTTAATAAAATACATTTCTATTAGGTATTCACTGTGTGTAAGATGTGGAGATTAAATTATTTTGAGCCATTTGTAAAAATAGTTAAACAGTTGAAAAAAATCTTCACTATCTGCACTTGAAAGTTTTAAGAACAAAATGGGATTGCCTAATTATATAAAGGAATGAAATCAAAGAAAATTACTGAGACTTAAATTATTTAAGTGTTTTGTCTTATTTTTTTTATGTTGTAGAAAGTGTTATACAAATATTATACTATTGCTTGCACTGATCTCATTTTGTCTTCAATATTTAATGCTTATTACAAGTGCCACATTTGGGGAAACATCCTTTGGTTGCTACATATAGGGCCAATAATATTACTTATTTAGAACTTTTCTGAATAAATAAGCAATACTCATTTTATTTCAATTCTTTCAGCAACTAGGTGGGTATTTTGAGGCATTTGTACAAGAGCTAATAAAAATATTTTAATTTGAAACTTGTATCATATTGTGTTATCAATACAACTCTTGTATTGTCCATTTCTTAGATCATAGGGGAGAAATCATGAATAGAATAATTCCATAAAGAATTCGATTAGATAAACATCACAAAGGCAATTAAATTCCTTTGAAAGGAAAAATTTAACTGGGCATATTCTGGACTCCAAAAGTATATTCATTCATGAGAATATTTTCTTATAGTTTAAACAGATTAATGTAAACAGCATGGTAAATAAATTGTCTTTAATAATAAAATATTTCAAATATACAGATACAGAGAATAATATAATGAATAACCATATACCTATAATCCAGATATATTAAGCATCATTAAAAAAATACTGCAATTTGTTTTTATAGTTTTTAGACATAAGGTCTCACTCTGTCACCCCAGTTGAAGTGCTGTGGCATAATCATAAATTTCTGCAGCCTCAAAATTCTAGGCTTGAATGATTTTCCTGTCACAGCCTCCAGAGTAACTGGGACTATAGGTGTGTTTCCACACCTGGCTAAATTTTGCAGATTTTTAAAAATAGTAAACATTATTGGTAGATTGGATCCCACACTGTAACTCTTTTTATCCTATTCTCATTTCTCCTTTGTTAGACTTAGTATCCTGAATTTGGATACACTTTTGATACTTTCAATATCCAAAATTATATGTAACATTACTTTTGATAATTTTGAAATTTATATAAATGTTATAATTTGTATTATTATTTGTTTACTTTATTTTCTTGAGTTTATATTTTTAATATTTGTCCATATTGATATATGTGGCTCTGATTCATTCATATACATTACTGTAAAGAAATTAATTAACGATTCTAACAATTTATTCATTTTTCTACTAAGATATTTATTATATTTGTATTTTTTGCTATGATAGCCAAGGTTTAAAAAACATCTCTGATGTGACCTCTTGTATAATTGTCTAAGGACTTCTCCACAATGTATTTTTAAAAGCAGAACTGCTGGGTCATTTGTTATGTTTATCAACTTTGTGATAGTCATTTTTATGTGGTCTTTTATTTATATTATATTATATTGTATTATATTACATTAGTATTATAGTCATATAGTCATATACCCACTACAAAGTGTTTGTATGAGTTTATTCCCCCTATAATAGCATATGGAATGTCTTAGTTCTTCCCATACCTGTTAACACTTGGTATTATAAAGTTTTCACTATTTGTCAACATGATAGATGCAAACTAATATTTTAAAATTAATTTAAAATATTTTACCATTGCATTTCTCTAATTACAAAAGATAAACCATCTTCAGTTGAATTTGCTGTCATATTCGCCATTTTTTCCTTTTTTCTTAATTATGACACACAAAATATCTTTATTGTGGATAACCTTTTGATGGCTTCATGGTTTTAAAATATCTCTTTCGGAATGACAGTAGTGGGAAACTGCGGGGAGAAAAGAGGTGAGTGGGGGCGAGGAGGTGGAACTGACAGTAGTCGATATCTGCCTGGGGAAGGGGGGGCACACCTCATCAACAAGAGTACCTGGACAATGAATATTTGTATACCTAACCCTGAATTGCACCCCATAATTTTAAAATAAAAAATTCTTTCATTCAATGTTTTATAATTGAACTTCATCCATGAATCTTTTGTCATTTCATTCCAATACAGAAAAAATTATTCTTTTTTGTACATTAGTGTATGGTTTGTATTTTTAACAAGTTTTTTTATACCTTGATATTCCAAGTTTTAAAGTTTTTCTTTTCTATTTAAATTATTGAGGCTGAGGTGAGTGGATTGCCTGAGCCTGTGGGTTTGAGACCTGCCTGGGCAGCGAGACCTCATCTCTACGATAAATAAAAAAATCAGCCGGGCATGGTAATGCATGCCTGTAATTCCGGCTACTTGGAAGGCTGAGGTGGAAGGATCGCTGGAGCCCAGCAGGTCGAGGCTGTGGTTGCTGGGAGTGGCCACTGTACTCCAGTCTGGGCGACAGAGTGAGACTCCAACTCAAAAAAAAAAAAAAATTATTGATCTTTTTAGAATTTATTATTTATTTTGGGTTATAATTCCTATTTTTTTTTCCATAAGTGTAAGCAGTTGTTCCAGGCATTTTGGAATAATTTGTACTTTCTTTTTTTGTTGTTTTGTAATGACATTTACAAAATTCTGATACATGCATGGATCTTTTCTATTCTCTTTTCTATGCATCAATACAATATTGATCTTTTTCTGAAGTTGTTATATCTTAATAACAACTTGATATGTATGCCCTTTGTTTTTCTTTGTCCATATATTTGTGGCTACTCTTGGCCTTCGAGATTTCATAAAAATTTCATGGTCAATTTTCAAGTTTCATGAGCTATCTTTTTAGCATGTTGACCAAGAATTGCATTCATGTCTAGAGAGTGGTTAAATATCTTTATAATATTAAGTGTTCTATTCATTTTTATTTATACTTGATAGTATGCTTTGAAAGAGTACTGTAATTTTCTCATTTAAACCTGTTATTTTATACCATAGACTCTTTCTCTCTCTCTCTTTCTCTCTGCAACTCCCTCAACTATACTCTTTTATGCCACTTTATTCCAACTAGTTGTCATTGGGTCTTTGGTATAAAGGAATGCTGTTGGTTTTTGCATTCTGGTCTTGTATCTATCAACCGTGTTCAATTTTCTGATTAATTCCAATACTTTATTCATATATTTTCTTGAGTTTTCTCTGTAGATAATAAATAATGACAAACGTCTTTTTAATTCCTCATTAAATTTTATATCTTGTGACTTTATCGGACTTTATGAAGTATGTCTTATGATTGGTTTTGTGAGTGGTCTCTAATTACTGAAATATATACATGAACTGGTTTTATTTTTTCCAAGTTTGTCCACCACATGTGTCCTTAGAATTCCCTTTTCCCTAACAATACATCACTTCTACTGTGTAACTCTCTAGTAATTTTGGTTATCAGGACAATTTTTCTTCTCCTCCTTTTGACTGGTTCTATTTTTTTTAAAGACTTTGATCTGGTTCTATCAAAGCATTCTTTTTCTCTCATTTCCTCCTCCTTCAATAACAGCTAAGATTTTTTATATTAATGTAGGAGTTGTTGAACGTTTTTGTGTCCTGGGTCCCTTTGGAAATCTGACAAAACCTATGTACTCTCTGAGAATAATGTTTTCAGATGCATGCAATAAAACAAGTAGAATTTCAAAGAAACTAGCACAGTTATAAAAATAATAAAAAGAAAATATGTGATATAACCATACATGTGCCAATGAATTGTTAATGAGTAAATTAAAAATTCTGTGGCAGGTGAAATAACTTTTGTGATTTCAAAGTAAAGTGTAAATAATATTTGAGATGTTGCAACCACTGTTATATGTCATTAAAATAGCTGTACTTTCAATTGTTGAAAAATACTCACAGAGACATCTAAGTCAACTCTAGTTTATAAACTATGGAAACATGTTAAGTTTCATTAGATGTAATTTTTTTTTCCATTCAAGTTCATGAACATTCCTGAATTCTATCCACAGATAACCCTATGAATTCTTGTTTGAGCAGCCTGTTTCCCCACAATGGACTTTTTCTCTCCTTTTTTCTCTTCTCTTCTCTTCTTTTTGTTTCTCTTCTTCTCTTCTCTTCTCTTTTTTCTTCTCTTCTCTTCTGTCCTCTCCTCTCCTCTTCTCTCTTTTCTTCTCTTCTTCCCTCCCTCTCTCCTTCCCTTCTTCCTTTCTTCTTTTATTTCTCTGTTCTTTGTCTTACATTTACTCTCTGTGGTTGGAGATGAGACAGCACAGAGCTAAACCAGAGGTCTTCAAGTGACTTAAAAAATCAAGTCAGTGATTTTCAAGATGGGATGGATAGTTCTCCCCACATTCAGAAGCAAGTGATAAACACATAAAATCATGAATAAAAGGATAAAATATTGGATAACATAGAACTAAAATACGTTTACAAATAACATTTTTATGTAGATACTTTAAAATTTTATACATATAAAAAGAATATGCACTCTAAAATACACATGTATGATATAAATAAAAATGATGCAAAGAAGCTGTGGTCAAAATAAATTATGTAAGAAAATTCTCAACAACTCAAAATTTTACGCTGAAGGAACTCCTCAAATAGAGAACTGAAATAATTAAAATGTTTCCACAGATTGGCATACTTACCACTTATCCATTCCCTAGGATTTAAAAAAAATTGGAAGAATGTAGACAGAAATAAATAGGACTATGGAAAAATAAAACTATAACACTTGGGGCATTATTTCTACATTACAAACAAATGCACGTGTGTGTGTGTGTGTGTGTGTGTGTGTGTGTGTGTGTGTGTGTGTGAAGACAAAGAT
>NW_007254041.1:42036-136060 GCF_000164805.1 Carlito syrichta | reverse complement strand
ACCTCAGCCTCCCAAAGGCGCGGGATTACAGGCTGAGCCACCGAGCCCGGCTCCAATCCAGATTTTAGTTTTAGGATCTCTTGCAATATGCTGGACCTCTAAGTTTATTTTTATGTGTTCTTAGCTTTATGTAGTTATGTTGTTTTGCCTGAGTTTATCAATATTAAGTGATTGGTTGTCAGATTTTCCCCCACTAGATTAAATTGATACAATGTCTAAACATTGTGAATTTCAACCTAAATTTTCTGCAGAAAACTTAAGGTAGCATGAACCGGCGCTGCAGATAGACTCTTTTGAAAGCATATTTTTAAAGAAAGATATGTGGCAGCATATATTTCCTCATTTTCCCCACAAATTTAAGAATTGCCATGTGTAAAGACTCTAGACTATCTGTATAAGTTTGGGTGCCCAGCATTAATCTTTGAGAAAACAATTTAAATCAAATATTTACTTGGGAGATCATCTCAAGACTGTTAAAGACATCAGAGAAATGAGCAGTCAGCAATGTGTGCATTAGCTAGTACCATTGTTGATAACTGAAGCTCAATCCTATTGGATAACTCTGGGAATCAAAGTATAACATGTGTTTCACATTGTTTCCTCATCCATGAGGTAGGGACTTGGGATGTTTATACACCTATCCCCAGCAGGTATTACTGAGGTTTGTTCCTGGCTGGCAGGGGAGGCTTATATTTTCTGGCACTTTTGCCTACTATGGGGGAAGAGATTACTTCTTGGGAAAGTACTCAGGCAGTTGAAAGAAATTTGTGTAAAACTTAAGAGAGTATAGGCGGGAAATCAACACATTTATTACTACAATATACCTGGGGTGAATACCGTGTGGGCATACACTGACAATTAAGTTCACGAACTTGCCACAATGCCCTTATGTTGGCAGCGCTGTACAAACAACTCAGTAAGGCTTCACAACTTTGGTATATCAGTATTTCACAGCTGTGTTCTTGTCAACGTGTGGTGGTGTCTTGCTGAGTGGTGTTCATTATTGTTGTTGCATGTTTTTGTGTGCCTTCATGAGAATGTCAGAGCTTGAATTAGAGTAATGCACAAACATTACATTTCTTGTTAAACTATTGGCGAGAGTAGAAGTGAAATCAAGGATATGTTATTACAAATTTATGGGGATAATGCCATGAAGAAAACGGCAGTGTTCAAATGGATTAAACGTTTTTCTGAGGGAAGAGAATGTGTCACTGATGAAGAGTGGTCAGGGCCAGCAGAATGACAAAAACATTGCAAAAATTCACTAAATTGTGTGTTAAAATCATTGGCTGACTGTGAGAAGGATAGCACACCCAATAAACATCAGTAGAGAAACATTTAGGAAAATCTTAGCTGAAAATTTTGGCATGAGAAAGAAGTGTACAAAAAAGGTCCCGAAGGAGTTCTTATGTCATGATAATGCACAAGCTACAGCATTGTCTGTGAGGGAGGTTTTTTTTTTTTAAATTTTATTTTATTTTATTTTTTTGAGGTGGAGTCTCACTCTGTTGCCCAGACTGGAGTGCAGTGGCCGCTCCCGGCCACCGCAGCCTCGACCTGCTGGGCTCCGGCGATCCTTCTGCCTCAGCCTTTCAAGTAGCTGGGATTACAGGCATGCGCTGCCACGCCCGGCTGATTTTTTGATTTATTGTAGAGATGAGGTCTCGCTGCCCAGGCGGGTCTGGAACCCGCAGGCTCAGGCAATCCACTCACCTCAGCCTCCCAAAGGCGTGGGATTACAGGCTGATCCACCGAGCCTGGCTGTGAGGGAGTTTTTAGCCAGTAATCAAATAATTGCATTGGAACACCTTCCCTACTCACCTGATCTGGCCCCCAGAGACTTTTTTTTTATACCTGAAGATAAATGAAATATTGAAAGGAATACATTTTGATGACATTCAGAACATCAAGGGTAATATGACGACAGCTCTGGTGGCCATTCCAGAAAGAGTTCCAAAATTGCTTTGACAGATGATCTAGGTGCTGGTGTCAGTGCATAACTTCCCAAAGGGACTACTTTGAAGGGATCATAGTGCTATTCAGCAATGAAGTACGTAGCAGTTTTTCTAGGATGAGTTCATGAACTTAATTGTTAGACCTTGTATTGTTTAAGTATGCTAGGCACAATTAGCAAAATATGAATGTGAATGCAAATTTAGCGTTTCTATTTAGGTGGGTGGAATAATGTTCAGGATACCAAAGACTGTGAAAGAAAAAGCAAACAAGCAAAACAAAATGAACAAACAACAAAAAGCACAAAAATCTATATAGCTACAGCTATGGCATACAACAACAAAGCCCAAAGCCAGATAACATTTTGTTACTATCGTGGATAAACCTAGTAAAAAAAGATAATAGTAATAAAAAATTAGATAATAAAGCAATTAGTAATTAATTGACAAAAATCCACTTGAGCTGAAATGATATATTGGAACCTACATGTTCAAAAATAAAATTCTACTGTAGGGACTTAGAATGGGGGATGTCAATATTTTAAAATAAGTCACTTTAATTACCAGGTATATAAGGGAAGAAGAGTCTTTAATAGCAAGAGAGCCCATGGGGTAAAGTGTGAACAAAATTCTGCTTACTGAGTTATTATTTCATTCACTGAGGGTCAATGTGGGTAAATGGTGAGATCTGCTTGGGAGGTAACAATGTCAAGATAGGACTGTTAGAGACATCAGCTGACTTGGTATCCTTGTAAGTTATTTATTAAGTTAATAATCTTACTCATTGCAGGCTTTAAAAAAATACCTGACTTTTCATGGACCACTGACAGTAGGGCAAAGGCTGAATAATTTTAACAGTGCATCAGAAGCTTTGCATGCCATAAGCAACTGATGTTATTGTTAGTGCTTTCATGAAGGCTGCATCTATTAAGATGAAGGAATCCCACTTGGTAATACCACTTTATTTTGATTTCAGAAAGAGGTACAATTTATATAAGTTTTTAGCATTTGGGTCCCAGATTATTAGATTCAAGAACATTATTCTGGACTCTATGAGTTGTGACAAAGGTAGGTTCACTGTGATTTTAGATAATTCATGTCTGGCAACAAGGAGAAAATTAATTAAAAATGAAATGTCTATAGAACTGAAAATTAAACTCAACCACAAGTCTGAAATATTATATAAATTAGTAACCAGTTGAAATGTAACTAGTGAATGGTGTTCTCTGAGCCACTGAGACCCATGTCTGAAAACTGGGATCATTGTAATTTTCAAGTTGAATGTCATTATTTTACTGAGACTATAATTTTACCAAATGAGATGAATACTCCTCCTAGTCAAATGCAGAAATTTAATATGACACAACAAGACTATCACAAACAGTGATAAGAAAAACAGGTGTGGGATGTGTCAGTCCTTAGAGATCCTGCTTTAGTTGGTCAAGACTATTTTGTATTTTATTGCTTTTTCTGGCTTATTTTCAGAAAGCATGGTCAAAACTCTTGAGTATAAGCCAGGTAACTATCTTTCCTTCATCTATGAAAACACCGATTTGGTGTATTGTCTCTAAAGGAGGTATAGAATTCCACTCAAAGCTTAGATAATTCCAGTTCCAAAATATATCTTATATAAAGCAAAAAATAAAAACATGAAATAGTCTTCATTTTTTTTTATCTCCTGCTGTATTGTGGTAATTTTTGAATACCTACTACTTTGTAAGATTTCCTTTGTTAGAGAACTGGTGTATATAGTCTCTCAGTGCGCCAAATTAGAAAAATATAATTGCAATTGAGTGTTATCACTCTGAATAATTAAAGGTAAATCAATAAGGAGAGGTCATTCTGAAGGAAGAAGCAGCGTCCTGAGTGTGATCATGAAGGCTGATTGCAAGTAAACCTGTCTGTTCACCCTCTGAAGATGGGGATATGCTTATTGGTCTGTTGTAAGGCCTATAATCCTGTTCAGTTTGTGCAACAATTCAGGGAATAAAACCACATAAGTGGACGGCTGAGAACACAGTTTGGGTAATATCTGATTTTTAATTATTATTATTTTAAATTAAGAAAGATTGTGTCAAAACTCTTGTACTTCATGTTTGTTTCTTAGAGTTCTGAGTCTTTTATTTATTTATTGTTTTTTAAATTAACTAGTTAATACATATGGGCCTGGAAACAAGAAGAACAATCTTCTTCCCTAATTTTTATTCAAGAATTTTCTCTAAATGATATTCAATGATAATATTGCCATTTCCACGATATATGAACATATTTTCATTTTCCACATCTTCCAATTTGCTGAGAATCTAGTGAGAAAATCATTTAACATACATTATCTTATGCATGTTACAAAAGTCATTTGAAATAAGTTAAATGAAATATGGGTGATATACATGAGAAAAACTGTGATAATTATTTTCAAAAATCTCACATTGTTTTTGAGAAAAGCAATCAACCTTATAGATATTTTTTAAATAATAAAGACATGTGAAACAAAGAGGAGTGTGTTTTAAAATGATTTATCATGCCAATGCTGTGACAAATTTACTTGAACTCAGATATAGACAGAGGACAACCATGAGATGAAATGGATTATAAATAAGAAAACCATAAAAAAAGACTAAATTCCAAACTAGTACTTTCTTTAAAATAAGGGTTGTCTGGAATTCTTTCTGAGTGAACTTGAAAAATACTGAATATATATAGAGAAAAAAGTTAGTTTAGGAATCTGATGTTCACATCCTATACTGAGAACAGGAATATATAATTTAAAGGCATGCACTAAAGCATATATATTGTTATGGCATTATTGGATGAAAGTCTGAGGAAGCAAAGTTACAGTGGAAACCATGAGGTAGTGGTGAGAATTTTAAGATAATCTGCCCCAAAAGACATTAAAAGGTGAAGAGGTACATGTCCCAGCTGACAGGCTTGTTTTACCTGGGAGCGATTTCCCCAAATAATGAACTGATAAATAATGGACTGATAATTTCCCCAAATAATGAACTGATAATTTAGAGGCTGCTCTATCACCTGGAGCAGAAGCTGGACCACAGTCCATACTCCTATAGGATTTGGTTTCCTAGGAAGTTGAAGGGGACTTAGCTTTTTACCTGGTCAAGAGGACACACCAATGATGCGATAACTGGATGGGAGCTTGGTCATGTGGGTACTTCATTCTTCCCCAAGGAGAGGAGAAACTCTATTCATTGACCCTCGACAAGTTGATACTTCTTACCTTTACTTGTGATATAGGTGTCTCTCACCTTGTTGGAACTATTGGCTTCTAAGTTGAGTTTAGATCTCCAAGTAACTGACTTATCATATATACTACTTGGAAATCTACACAGGAATCCTGAGGTGATATGGGCAACCTCAGAGGGTGTGCAGCCACAATACACAAGTTGGTATGGTCAGGATGCTTGAAGATTCCTTGAAGGTTCCTGAAAAGCAAGCATTCTCCATGCTACTCAAAATGATCTACAGATTCACTGCAATCCCCAAAGTCCAAATGGCATTTTTTACATACATATTAAAAAATTCTAAAGTTTTTAAGGAATGCAAATACTGAAAGCAATCTTGAGAAAGAACATAAAAAGTGGAAGTATCACACTCACTAATTTCAAACTGTATTACAAAGCTGTAGTAATCAAAACATCATATGATACTGACACAAAAACGGACACATAGACCCATGGTATGGAATGGAGATCCTAGAAATAAACCCACACATATGTGGTCAACTAATCTTTGATAAGGGTTCCAAGAATACATGATGGGGAAATGAAAATCTCTTGAATAAATGATGTTAGGAAAATTGTATATTCACACAAAAGAATAAAATTGGACATTTCTCTTACATCATACACAAAAACTAAGAATGGATTAAAGACTTAAATCATAAGCCATAATGATCTCAGAAGAAAACACAGGAGAAAATCTCCTTGACATGGGTCTTGGCAATAATTATTTGTTAAGACATCAAAAACAACAACAACAACAAATACTAGCAAAAGCAAAAAATTAACAAATGAGACTATCTCAAACTAAAAAACTTCTGCACAGCAAAGGAAACAATCAATAAATGAAAGTTACTTATGGAATGGGGGAAAATATTGGTAAACCATGATGAGGTGTTAATATTTAAAATATATATGAACCCTACATCTTTAAAATTAAAAAAATTAAAAATAATATGAAATAAAATATATATAATATATATGAAACTCACAACTCGATAGCAAAAAAAAAATGAACCTGATTAAAAATATAATTAAAGCACCTGAATAGACATTTCTCAAAAGGAGATATACCAAACGCCAGTAGGTATATGGAAAGATGCTCAACATTACTAATCATAGTTACTAACCATATTACTAATTATCATTACTAAAATCACACTGAGATAGCACCTCAGACCTATAAAAATGGCTATCATCAAAAAGACAACGATAACAAATGTTGACCAGGATATGGAGAAAAGGGAACACTTCCACACTGTTGATGGGAATGTAAATTAGTATAGCTATTATGAAAAACAGTATGAAGATTTCTCAAAAATTTAAAAACAGAGCTACTACATGACCCAACAATTCCACTTCTAAGTATATATCCAAAAAATAAAATTAATATCACAAAGAGATATCTGCACTCTCATGTTCATTGCAACATTATTCACAATAGCCAAGATATAAAATCAACATATGTGTTCATCAGTGGAAGAATGAATAAAGAAAATTACATATATATATGATATATATGTAATGAAACACTATTCACCCATAAAAAAGGAAATTCCACCATTTGAGGCAACATGGAGGACAATATACTGATATAAGTCAGATGTAGCAAGACAAAGACTGTATAATTGAACTTACAGATGGAATCTAAAAAAGTTGAACTCAGAAGCAGAGTAGAATGGTGGTTTCCAGAGGCTGGGACACAGGGAATTGTGGAGGGCAGGGGAAAGGGGAGATGTTGGTTACAGGGTAAAAACTTGTAGTTATAAGATTACTAAATGTTTGGAATAGAATGCACAGCATGGTGATTATAGTTAATTATACTGAATTTTCTTGAAATTTGATAAGAAAGCAGATTGTAAGTGTTCTTAGCATTCTTTTCTCTACCGAGTGGTAACAATGGGTAGTGATGGATGTGTTAATTTGACTTTGGTAATCTACACAATGTGTGTATGTGTGTGTGTGTGTGTGTGTGTGTGTATTATCATGTTGCACACATTTAATATATTCAATTTTTGCCAGTTTAATATTTTTTAAAACTGAAGAAAAATGACAGCAAAAAATTCCCTAAACCTGCAAGCCTCTCAAATAATACTTAAGATTTTTTCTTATGCTTGCCAATAATACAAGTTCAACTCAACCTAGCTTAAGAAAACATAAATAAGATTTTTATAGTAGTAACTGGAATATCTTCTGTAATACAAGTTACAAGATACATGACAGGAATAGACCAAAAAGGAACTGTGAGCAATGTGCGGGCCTAGGAATGGCTATTGCTTTCCATATCTTTTGTCCAATATCTCCCTGTACACCACCACATTAGTTCTATTTTACATATATACAGTTGACCCTTGAACAAGGCACAGGATGGAAGCTGATTTATGCTGCTAAAAATCCTCAAGGGTTAGGCACCTACCTTCCACACAGTCCAAAATTTGCTTATAACTTTTGTCTCCCCAAAACTTAACTGCTAATAGCATCCTGTTGACTGGAAGCCTTACTGATAACAAAAACAGTCGACTAACACATATTTTGTATATGTATTATATACTGTATTCTTTTAATATAGTAATCTAGGGAAAAGAAAATGTTATTAAGAAAATTGTAAGCCGGGCTCGGTGGCTCAACCTGTAATCCTGCGACTTGGGAGGCTGAGGTGAGTGGATTGCCTGAGCCCGTGGGTTCAAGACCCACCCGGGCAACTTGGTGAGACCTCATCTCTACAATAAATCAAAAAATCAGCCAGGTGTGGTAGCACACGCCTGTAATTCCGGCTACTTGGAAGGCTGAGGCGGAAGGATCGCCGGAGCCCAGCAGGTAGAGGCTGGGGTGGCCAGGAGCGACCACTGCACTCCAGTCTGGGCGACAGAGTGAGACTCCAACTCAAAAAAAAAAGAAAGAAAATTGTAAGTAAGAGAAAATATATTTACTATTCATTAAACGGAAGTGGGTCATCGGAAAGGTCTTCATCTTTGTCATCATCTTCACGTTGACTAGGCTGAAGAGGAGGAAAAAAAGGAAGAAGAGGGTCTGGTTTTGAGGCCTCAGGGGTGGCAGAGGTGGAGCGGGGTAGCAGGTGGCAGGGGAGTTGGGAGAGGCAGTCACACTCCGTGTACATTTTATTCAAACCAGGTGAAGTGGAGAACAAAGTGAGACCCAAACTTTATCTACACAATGGCCATTGTATACCCAGCCCTGAACTGTACCCCACAACTTAAAAAAAAACCATGTGTAAGTACATCCACACTGTTCAAATGCATGTTGTATATAGGTGTGCTTTTCATTCATTTTCAATATATGTAATGAAACTGATATGTCTATATATGTATATACATATATGGTTAATAAACTTTTCAAACATAAAGAAAATGCAGAAAATATTTTATCAGACAGCTGTATACCCATTACAACTAAGCTAATATTAGCATTTTGCAGGGTCTGTCTAAAACCTCACTCCCACCTTTTTTAACTCTGTATCTGTATGTTGAGATAATCACATTTCTGAATTTTTCTGATATTATTCCAACACACATATCTAGATTTTTTAACATAGACTATTATATATGCTGAACCACATCTGAGGAACTTAAATGTTGCATAAATAATATCACAGAGTTCACATTCTTTTCAATTTTCTTCTTTCTCCTCTTGTGACTTTGCTTGTGAGTTTTGCTTATGTTGACAGACATAGCTATAGTTTATTAATTGTAAATAATGTATAATATTTGCTGCATAAATAGCTTTAGCCCATGCTCAGTTGTTACTACTTTTTGTGATTACAAAGAATGTTAAAGCAAATATTTTTGTACACCTGTGTGAAAATGTTTTCTAAGGAACATCCTAAGATTGAAACTATAGACTCACATGGTTCATGCCTCTCATCTTCAGCTTCCCTAGATATTTCCAAATTGTTTTCTAAAATGGTACATCAGTTTACCTTTTTATCAGCAATTCTGAATTTCTACATCTTATCATCCCTTCCTGAATGATTTCTTAGATGGAAATTTATTTTCTCTTGCTTGATTTCTAATGAAGTTGAACATCTTTATATGTTTATAAGATAATTCATGGGTCAAATAATGTACCCTAGTGGATATTGGAAGATGTTAGAACTATCAACAATGACAATATTACATAATAAAATATGTGAGATGGACTTAGAGTACCAAAGAAATGTGTTGTTTTGCTTTGGCTCTGAATAGACAAAGTTCTCCTCTAAGACTTCTATCTGCAGGTACCTTGCATAGATTTGAGTTTAAAATGTGAACTGCTTACACGTTTCAAGAACACTGCAGTGAACAAAACGGAAAGGGTTCCTCTGGGAGCATCTGGAATCTGAAACAATACAGCATAAATCCTATTACTTTTGTCTTGGTTAGGAGTCAAACATCAGATACTCAGGTGCCCCCAGAAATAAAGCTCCAGTGTTTTTAGTCCAGCTGTAAATCAGTCCAATTTTTATCGTTTGAGGTTTTATGTGTAGGTCTTTGATCCATTTAAAGTTCATTTTTGGTTTTTTTTTTGGTTGTTGTTTGTTTTTATTTTTTGAGTTGGAGTCTCACTCTATCACCCAGACTGGAGTGCAGTGTATGGTGATAGGGGTCTTGTTTTAATCTTCTGCATGTGGTCAGCCAATTTTTTCCAGCATCATTTACTGAACAGGTTCTCCTCTCCCTAGTGGTTGGTGGTAGAGGCTTTGTCAAAGATGAGTCACTTGAGAAATTGAGGTTTTTGCTTCTGGAATCTCTATCCTGTTCCATTGGTCTATGTGCCTGTTTTTGTACCTACCAAACTGTTTTGATTTTTGCAGCTTTATAATAAAGTTTAAAAACTGGGGGTGTGAAACCTCCCACTTTTTAAGTTTTTTTGCTGAGGATTGTTTTGGTTATTCGTGGTCGTTTATGTTTTCATATGAATTCTTGTATTGTTATTTCCAGATCTGAGAAGAACGTTGGTGGTAATTTAATGGGTATTTTTGTTAACTCTGTAGATTGCCTTGGGTTAGGATGTACATCTTAACAATGCTGATTCTTCCAATCCATGAGCATGGACTATTTTTTCACTTGTTTGTGTCCTCTTTTATTTCTTTTAGCAGTGTTTTGCAGTTTTCTTTGCTTTTTTTGAGTTGGAGTCTCACTCTGTTGCCCAGGCTAGAGTGCCATGGCACACTCATGGCTGCTCCAGTGTTGACCTACTGGGCTCCGGCAATCCTTCCACCTCAGCTTTCCAAGTAGCCAGAACTACAGGCATGCTACTGCAACTGGCTAATTTTTTTTTTTTTAATCTATTGTAGAGACGAGGTCATGCCAAGTTTCCCAGGCTGGTCTCGAACCCGTGGGCTCAGGCAATCCACTTGCCTCAGCCTCCCAAAGTACTGGGATTACAGGTTTAGCCACGAAGCCTGGCCTGTTTTGTAGTTTTCATTGTAAAGGTGTTTCACTTCTCTGGTTAGGAAGATACAAAGGTATTTCATTTTTTTTTTTTTGTGGTTATTGGGAATGGTATTGTGCTTTTTATTTGGGTTTCTGTCTGTTTATCGTTGGTGTATAGGAATGCAACCTTAGAAAATGCAGGAGACACCCTTATGGAAATTGGAACTGGCAATCAAGTCTGATCAAAACCCCAAGCACCTATGCCATAAGTGATAGGATAGACAAGTGGAACCTCATCAAACTGACAAGCTTTTGCAAAGTCAAAGAAACCAACAAGAGAGCAGGGAGACAGCACACAGTCTGGGAAAAAATATTTGCCAACTGTATGTCTGACAAAAGCCTAATATCTAGGATCTATAAGGAATCAAACGTGCCAAAAAGAAAAATACCAAATAGCCCTATTACAAAGTGGGCAACAGATATGAATAGATACTTAAAAGATGACATACGAGCAGCCACCAAATACATGAAAACATGCTCAGCCTCTTTAGTCATCAAAGAAATGCAAATTAAAACCACACTGAGATACCACCTAACTCCAGTCAGGATGGCCATCGTCAATAACTCAAAAAACAACACATACTGGAGAAGATGTGGGGAAAAGGGAACACTTCTCCTCTCTTGGTGGGAGTATAAACTAGTACAACCACTGTGGAAAACAGTTTGGCAATTTCTAAAAGATCTAAAAATCGACCTTCCATATGACCCCACAATCCCCCTACTGGGAAAATACCAGGAGGAACTCAGATCACTCTATGAAAAAGATACCTGCACATGCATGTTTATTGCAGCATTATTCACAATAACAAAAACATGGAACAACCATGCTGCCCATCGAAAGAGGACAGGATTAAAAAAAAATGTGGCATGTATACACGATGGAATATATATATTTTGAGTTGGAGTCTAACTCTGTTACCCAGGTTGGAGTGCAGTGGCACATTCACAGCCACCGCAGCCTCTACCTGCTGGGCACAGGTGATCCTTCCACCTCAAGTATAGGTATTACCACGCCCAGCTAATTTTTCTGATTTATTGTAGAGACGAGGTTTCACCAACTTGCCCAGGCTGGTCTCGAATCCCTGGGCTCAGGCAATCCTCTCGCCTCGGCCTTCCAAAGTGCTGGGATTATAGGCTTGAGCTACTGTGCCTGGCCTACACGATGGAATATTATGCAGCCATAAAGAAGGACAAAATTATGAACTTCACAGCAACTTGGATGATACTGAGTGATCTATCACAGAAACAAAGAACTGAGTATCACGTGTTCTCACTCATAAGTGGACCTTGAACACTTATTGCGATACTAAAAGAAAGGGATTGTCAGTAGTTGGAAACTGCTGGGAGAGGGAGGGTGTGGATTGGCAGTGGTGGGAAAGTGCCAGGGGATGGGGGGCACACTTCATCAATAAGGATGCCTGCATAATGAACATTTGTATACCTAATCCCCACATTTTTTTTTTGAGTTGGAGTCTCACTCTGTCACCTAGACTGGAGTGCAGTGGCATGCTCCCCGCCACCACAGCCTCAACCTGCTGGGCTCCGGTGATCCTTCCGCCTCAGCCTTCCAGGCAACTAGAATTACAGGCATGCGCTACCACACTCAGCTAATTTTTGATTTATTGTAGAGATGAGGTTTTGCCACGTTGCCCAGGCGGGTCTCGAACCCGCGGGCTCAGGCAGTCCACCCACCTCAGCCTCCCAAAGTGCTGGGATTACAGGCTGAGCCACCGAGCCCAGCTACCCCCACTTTTTAAAATTAAAAGTTAAATAAAAATCAGTACAATTCCATTCCTGGTATGTCCCTGTATAGTGAGGTAAGGTGCTCAGAAGAGGAGGAGTTCTGGGCACATACAAGAAATCACGACTGCCAATTATCTGAGTTGATTTATTATTTGGAAAAGCTACACTCAGTCTTGAATTTAAGAAAAATGGAATCCAAAGATCAGAAAATAATTTTTATATGTAACTAGAAGAAATTTCTATTATTTTCTTTTCCTGTGCCAGGAAGACTTATAACTTCAAAAGACAGCATCTCTTCCCATCCACACATATGTCCTATCTGTAATGGTTGGTGGTATCTAAGTCTGCACAGAGGAACCCTAAGGACTATAGAAAATAATAAAAGGATAAATGTACCCTTATAATATTCTCACGATCAGAAATTCCCTAAGTCTCAAATCTCTGAGTTTCTATAGGTCTTGGCTTGTTCTCTAGCTCCTGGAAATAGCTGGCATACCTTATCTCTGTCCTCACAGATTATTTCTGCTGAGGCTTTTTTTCCCACCTAGGGCTCATTTAAAATCTGAACAAAATTCTTAGAATGCTTGTTATAGCCTTCTGTGTCCCTCAAGCTATTATACAATGACTTTGGCTTTACAAAGCTTTTAAAGTTAGCTAAAAAAGCAAGAAAAACTTGTGTGAGACAAAAAGGAGGAGGTATAGAATTTTGAATGGTTTCAAGAATGACAAAGAACAGAATTGATACATGAGTTTCAACTTTAGTGCCAGGGCAGGGCAATTGGTAGTGACCTTTTAGGGATAGAAAGAACACAGTAATTGATTACAGAGGTCAAAAGTTATTGTTGGCGATAAGAACAACAATAGTGCCATCTATTATAAGGCATGCTGCTAAGTGTTTTAATACACTGCTTTAGCCAATATTCATAGCAATCCTATTATGTAGATATGATGATAACAAGATGAGAAAATAGAGGCTTGCTAATGAATTCCATTGCTCAGTGGAAAATTCAGCAGCAGTCATTTCTGATGTTTGCCCTACCTTTGGCCTTCCTTGAGCCAGGGCTCTGGGTTTGTTCAGTTATCAAGTAGGGCTAGGGGTGGGGTGTTGTGCTGTCTCTTTAGAAGTCTGAACACTTACTAGGGGGTGGGGATGGGGCTGCAAGGATTCTGAATCTATTGGCAGGTCATAATGTTTGCTATCTGGTGAGTGGGCCAGCTCTTCATCTCTGCTCAATATGACCTTAGAGTGGGTAAACAGGGTATAAGAGGAAAAAGAGAGAAAAGAGAGAAAAAGAGGAAATAAAAATAGAAAAAATAATGAAAAAAACATGCAAAAATAGAGAAAGAACAAAGAAAGAGCAATACAAGAAGAAAAGAAAAGAGAAAACCAACCAACAAACAAAGCAACCAAATGAGATAATCAAACCAACGAAACAATACTCCCCAAACAACAACAACAACAAACAAACAAGCAAGCAGACAAACAAACAAAAAACGCTGACAAAGAGTTCTTAGCTTTAGTATGCCACTTTGCGGGGGGGGGGGGCTTTCTCTTGTGATGGGTTGTGCAACTGTTCTTGCATGTTCTTTATTCACAGTTGGAACTTAAGATGACAGAATCTTCACCCCCTGCTGTCTGAAATTGGTAGCTGTCACACTTATGTGAGGGAAGGGGCTGAAGTAATTTGACACAGTGTCTCTCAGGTTCTTACCCCCTTTCTTCCTCTTCCAGCTTTGTTACAGCTCTCAGGATATACAGTTCATGGCAGGGGAATGGCATCTCCTGTCTCTGCTCTGCCCTCTGATCTCTCTCGCTTGTTGCTAGGGGCAGGGAGTAGTAAGTTAGGCACTCACCAGCCTCCTTCTCAAGAGTTTGCTGTCTACGTCTATTGCCCAGCAGCTGGTTCAGGGTAGAGGGTGAATGGTCTGGGATTCCACACTGAGGCTTGTGCACCCGGGGGCTGTGTTCTCTGAGGTCACAAAGAGCAGCCCCAATGCAACACAGAAATAGTGCCTGGTCTCAAGATGCAGTTCTGCTGTTCCGCAGAGGCTGCCCTTGAGCACTTCTCTGCCCAGGTGTTAGAGAGTCTGGTCAACTTCTCTTCTGGCTGCTGTTCCTGTCACCAATGGGGTGGATAGCTCCCTCTCCAGCAGTTACAGTCTCCAGATCTCTGGACTGGTGGCAAGGCTCTGGAGCCCAGTCCAAGCTTTGGGCAGCTTCTCCCCACTGTTTCCTCAGGACTCTGCCTCAGGCTCCCTCACTGCCAGCATTCAGACCAGCACTGTGGCGTTGGGGTCAGCAATCATTCCAGTCATTGCTCCCAGGAAAAGCTCTGCTGATTTTAGAAAATGGCACTCAGCTTCTGTGCTCCGGCAAGCACAGGGGTCCAAGCAGAGCAGCTGCAGCACCAGCAGGTTCACCAGGAGGCCCATGGCCACTTGCTCTCAGGTCACCATTCAGTCAGCCTCTTACACTCCCACTTACACACAGAAACACATGCAGAATTGTCCATACAATCACTGACACACACACAGGAGCTCATACAGTCTGGCTGGTTATGACATCATCTTACTGGAAATCCCCACTTCTACACTGTTGGTAGGAGTGTAAACTAGTACAACCTCTGTGGAAAACAGTGTGATGATTTCTAAAAGATCTAAATATTGACCTTCCATGTGACCCAGCAATCCCCCTTCTGGGAATATACTCAGAGGAACTAAAATCATTCTACAAAAAAGATATACCTGCACATGCATATTAATTGCAACAGTAATCATAATAGCAATAACATGGAACCAATCATGCTGCCCATTGAAACTGGACCTGATTTAAAAAATGTGGTTCATATGCATGATGTAATATTACACAGCCGTAAAGAAGGACAAAATCATTGATTTCACAGCAACTTGGATGGATTTAGAGTCTATCATACTCAGTGATCTATCACAGAAACAAAGAACAGAGTACCACATGTTCTCACTCATATGTGGACCCTAAACATTTATCAAAATACTACGTGAAAGAAATTGGCAGTAGTGAATCACTGCCAGGGGAAGGGGGGCATAATGTTAATAAGGGTACCTGATCCCAAACCAGGAGCAGTGAGTGAGTGAGGATCAATGGAAGGCCCAAACATCACCTGTAGGATGCCACTTATGTACCTAACTGTGAATTATAATCCACACCTTTAAAATTGAAAAAAAAATTTAAATCTGGATGTCTCTGTTATTTTGCATTTTAGCCATCATTGTATAGCTCCTCTTCAATTATTCATTGTAGGGATTACATGTAGCAGTAACCAGTTGATAAAATTCTGCTTTTAACACCGTATTAAGCCTGCCTTACTCAAGCACGTTTTTGGTGTCTGTTGAGCAACTATTTCAGTATGTTTAGACAGTTCTCAGCTACAAAATAAAGAGAATACTCCTCCCAAAGAAGGGTTCACAGTAGCTCCATGGTCCTAACTCCGTGAGGTCAAGCATCTTAACCATGCTATTCTTGTCTTGGCCCCAGCATTTACCAGCCTGACTCACTAAGGGTTTATTGAATGAATGAATGAACGAATGAATTAATGACTGTAAAGGAATGCCCTGAGTAATAGAAGACGGAATTGATATTTTTTTTCTATTGTTCAACTAATTCCCAAATTTGTTCAGCATCTCACTGGGTTCTGGAACCAATTGAATCTCTAGACAGAAAAAATATACAAAGCTTTGGCTCTCCAGTTCCACAGAGAATTGATTATCTTAGTTTGCTATTGGTCTCGCTGAGTTCCATATGTCCTCACTCATAAGATGACCTTGAACAATTATAATGCTATAAGAAAACGATTGGCAGTCGTGGAAAACTGTTAGGGGAGGGGAATGGGACTGGCAGTTGAGGGAAACTGCTAGGGGAGGGAGGGACATACCTCATCAACAAGGGTACCTGCATGATCAATGTTTGTATACCTAACCCTGAATTGTACCCCACATCTTCCTTTCTGCCTTCCTCATCAAAGGTCCACATCTTTATAATAAATAAGTAAATTAAAAAATTAAAAAAAAATTTCTGGACCTTTACCTTGTGACCAACTACCACCTTGAACTCTATTATACCACATTTATAAAAATTTCTATTTATATTAGTTTCTCATTGCTGCTGTTGCAAATTACCAAAAACTTAGGGCTTAAGAAATGCAATATATTATCTTATAGTTCTGTAGGTCAGAAGTCCAAAATAGGTCTTGCTGAGCCAAAATCAAGGTGTCAGCAGGCCTGTGTTCCTTCCAGAAGCTCTAAGAGAAAATATTTCTTTGCATTTTCCAGTTTCTATAGGCCATCTGCCTTCCTCATCAAAGCCAGCAGATTTGTATGTTCAATCCCTCTCTTTCTCTCTCTCTGACCTCTGCCTCCTTAGTCACATTTCCTCTGACTCCAAGTTGCCTTTCCCTCTTATAAGGATCTTTGCGATTACATTGGGTCCATCAGGATAATCATTCTATTTTAAAAGTCTTTACTTAATCACTTCATCAAAGTTTCTTTTGCCCTAGAGGGTAATGTATTTACAGGCTCTGGGAATTAGGAGGTGGATTTGTTTGATGAGGAGGAAAGACAGGCCTGTCACCCTGTCTTTTCCTCCTTATCAAATCAGCCCTTGCTTCCCTACCAAGTAATCCAAAGTGTCCCAGAAAACAGAAAGCCACAAAAGGAAGCTTCCTTGAGCATCCGCCTTTGGCTTGCTGCAACCCTCCAATCTTTATCTGTGTTCTGGGCTCTGCTTCCTGTATGTTGCTGAATCTCCCTATCTCTCTGCCTGGAGTGTTACACATTGCTACTGCTGAGACCTCGAGGACACAGAGTTCCAATATAGGGCTAGTACCTGCATCCTAATGCTACTCACCCTGCACCCTGACAGAGGCCTGACAGTGGAGATGGTCAGAAAACAATGAGTCAAGGATAGAGCTGCTACAGAAACACTGGGCCAAGTTAGGATGGGGTTTGTTAGGATGGGGTTTGTTAGGATGGGATTTGTTAGGATGAAGTTAAGATAGTTGAAACTGTTGAAATTTTATCTGATGCACTCCATGCCTCAACTTCCCTTCTTGTTTTCTCATTAGTAATATCTGGATAACTGAACAGTTTTCAACTTTGCTTTATCTCTGGACTTTTCCTTCCTTCCTTCCCTCTTTCTTTCTCTCTCTCTCTTTCTTTCTCTCTCTCTTTTCCTGCCTCCCTCCTTCCCTCCCATTTTTTCTCTCCTTTTCACCACCCAGAACATAGTTTCCTGGATCTCAGATAAAGCATGATTCCTGACCTTATTCAATCATTAACAACCGAGTTTGGCCACAACTCCTCTTACCTCCTAGTCTGACTTCCTCACTTCCTTCAAGCCTAAATTCTGAGAGGAACCAGGAAGATTTCTACAGGGCTTCCTGGACCTAAAGTGATTGTATTTGTTACAATTCTGTCCTCTACAAGTGATAAAGATAGAAAGCAAAACAAAACTAAAACCTTACTAAAATCTTGGTTACATTTTATTTTAAAGAAAATTATCAGAGAAATCCTTGACAGGAAGAATAACAAGTTAGAATGCTCATTTTAATCACTAGGAGATAAATAGAGCTTTTTACAGCTTGAAAGCAGACTTCAAAACAAGAACTTATCTTGTGTTCAGCTGATTTCTTCACCAATTGGTTCAAAGTTTGACCCATTGTTAATTATTTTCTTACTATCCAGTGTTTTTTGACTTTATGTCACTTTCTAAAAATATTTCGAAATCTTTGAAACTAATTAAAGCATAGAAGGTTTTGTTGAGACAACCAAAGTTAATGACCCAAAGTCACACCAGGATTTCTGGTTTATTAGGAGGAACTCATGGGAAAGAAATGGATGCTCTGGCACCACATGTTACATTCCAGGCTCTAGGAGGGCCAGAAGTCAGACTTTGAGAGAGAGACCTGTCCAGGGTCTGCAGGGTTTTGAAGCTGCATGACTGGAGAAGCACCAGCTCTTACCTGGTATAATCAGGAACTGGGTCCAGACCTGGGGTCGTATCTTCTTCCCAGACTGCTTGTCTTTGACACTTGGCTGTGGCAGGTTTCTCTGCATCTCTGCAGGAGGCCTACTCTGAGATGTTAACATTCAGGAAAGAATCAAACAGAACAAGTTAACCTTACCTGGCAGTCTACTCCCCTAATATCAAGGAGTGCCTGGTTCAGGCTGTGCAGGTCTGGTGGGATTGGCCAGGCAGTGGGAAGCAAAAGAGTGGTGTGAAGTTGACCAAGGCTTGCATCTGCAGCTGCAGCATGGGGTTAAGAAAATGCTCAACAGGGGAGAATTACATGAGACAGGGTAAAGACAGAAACTCTCTCTTTCTGTTTTAATTAATTTCAAGGATTTTAAAAGAATTTTAAATAGCGACATAAACTAAAAGGAAAAAAATGACTAGTAAGAAAATAATTCATGAATGAGTCAAAGTTTGAACTTTCAGTTCTAATTGTTTGGGCCAAAAAAAAGCAATGCCTGCAGGTTGGAGTGCCTCCCCCCAACTCCCACTGTTTGATAGGAAGTATGTTAAGATTCTCCAACTGCCTGATAAAATTATAGTTGAGGAAATAAAAAGAAACATGGAAGAGATCGCTAGGATGAAAGACGTTTCATTGGTTGGTTGGGTAATATCCGGACATTCCCATTAGTAAATGTCATTGTTGCTTTAATAATTTAATAAAGCGTGGGCAGTGGAGAACTGGATAAAGTGAGAAGTTGCTATGCTTTCATCTTCCCAGACTATCTACTCACTGGGAACTAATCTTTGTGCTGACACCATTTTGCTTTCTCAATAACAGAGGAAAGATGTGGTTTTGCAGTTTGGGTCTTCCATATCCTCATCTTCTGAATATTCTCTACCTTATGCACTTGGTGGTTTGTCTAATAGTTTCTGTCCCCTTGGCAGTCACGGAGAGCACTTACTATGTCCTCTCATTATTAAATTTTAATAAGACAGTGGTGGGATGTTATTCACCTCATTCTATCTGACTTCTTGTTTGAAAACCTATGGCTACCTAACTTACAAGGGCTGCTTCATGGAGGAGGCTAACAGGATGTTCTATTAGGTCTGCTTATTCCTCTCTGTTGCTATTTCTTTCCCCTTTCTAAGGCAAGTAGGTTATCACACTGGGCAATGCCTTGTCCCTGCTCCATGTAACTGGCATATGATAGTTCTATGCAATCTTGAACTCACTAGTCTGTTTAAGGAAAGGATCAGAGAAATGCTTTGCTTGGATAAAATCATCTGATATTTCTCCTGTAAGGAGCTGGCTGGTATGGAGTTGCTTTCTATCCACCTGGGTACCCAGGAATATTTTCATTTAGTGAAATCTGTCCCTTCTTAGAAACTTTCTCCAAGCTTGTTACTAACCAGAGATATTTTCCCAGGTGACAATCTCTTGCTCCACCTCCTGCTTCCATGTATCCTCCTCATGATGCATCCCTGAACAGGAGATCCTTGGGAATTTAATCAAGGAGAGTTTTCTTGTTTGTTTGTTTTCTGTCAGAAGAGCCCATCTTACCCCGGGTGATTCCTCTAAAGTCACCGATAAGAGCCATGATGGGGTATAAGTGACCAAGATCAGCAAGTGTAGAATTCTATTGTTAACTGGGGCATGTGTTTACCAACTTGACCATGGGAGTGATGTTCTGTTTGGAATATCCTGGAGGTAAGATGAAATGCTCCTTGAAGTGTTCACTCTTCGCTGTCCTTTGTCTGCAAATTTATTTTTTAGTGAAGAAAATATTGGAAATTACTCTGGCTCTTTGAAGGAAAATTCTAGACAATAGGAAGCCAAGTTAATTTGCTTTGTCCTCTTTTCATTCTTCAATAAAATAGCTTTTAATTTAATCTGTCTTCCTTCCTCCCTTCCCTTCCCTTTCCTTTCTTTTCTTTTTAAAATAGTTATTATTTTGACTGAAAAGGAAGCTGGTGTGCAGAGAGATAAAAGGACTTTGCATGATCACATACTTCCCTAGAAACATAACTGAAATTAGAATCCGAATCTGTGACCCGTGTTGTTACTCTGATTGGAAAATGACCAGCGTGGCGACTATAGAATTCTACTGCTGACTTTGTTATAAGGTGGAGTGAGGACTGAAATGAAAATTAGAGTGTACTTTTACCATGCTAGCTCTGCTACTTAGGAGCCATGCAAGTTTGACGAGTCACTTGGTCATTTTAGATTTCAATTTTTCACCCATATGTATAAAAACTTCCTCACAAATAAAATTTTAAAATATCTGTGGAATGTTCCACATTTTAAGTGGAATCAAAATATAAATTGCCATTTGGTGGAGTCATTGGGACCCAAAGGATATTTCTGTTGTCATAATGGCAGTTTCAGCCTAAATTTCATTTGAAAGTATAAATGTAGGCTCTCAGAAGCTTTATCCAAGGGCTTTATAGCTGAGCTTCATTATGTCTTCTGAGATTTTTGTTGCTCTTATCTATAAATTTTCTAATAACGGCTCTCAAAAATGCAAATGAGTCTCTAATGATTTGCCTTAGGCTACATCCTCATGTATCTCAGGGAAGATGGAAGGTCATTAACAATCTGGATTACCTAATTTTCTCATGCTAATAAAGCCACAACACATGGGTTTACACATTTGTATGCAGGAGAAAAACAGTTGATAGAAGCTCAGGGCTCCTATGACCTTCAGTGGGCATCCCCCTGAGTACAAATGCTCTATTTGTGAAGATTTAAAAATACAAATGTGTCATCTAGCCACAAGTCTTATTAAATTGTGTAGGTTAAATCCCTGAAAGAAATTCTATGAAAAGTTCAAAGTTGACCTCACCTCACTAAAAGGAAGTGAAATGAACTGTGTTGTCTGTGTCCTGGGACATAGACACCATCTAATTTTCTGTTCCTGAGTTATCAAACACTGTAGGAAAAAAAAAATGCAATGTGTTTCTTTCTGCATTCACTCAGATTCATGCTACTTCGCTTCACATTGCTGGTCTCCATTTCATTTTATTCATCTCACATCACTTTTGTTTCTCCACACAAGCTGTTCCTCATATTTACCATTCACCTTAAGCCAACAATTCTACCCTTGTGTCCTACTAATCTTAGAAAATGTAAAATCCAATTTCATTGAGAAGAGTGGGGTAGCCTGACATTGAGTACTTGAAAATCTTTTTCTTTCAGTTTCAAAATATTTTATTCTTCTCCATCTTCCCAACTAAGAATATTTTGGTCATTTTTAAATTCCTTTTCTTTTTCAAGTCTAATTCTTCTATCTATGCTAGACGGTATTCTTTTTTTAACCTCATCTGAATTTTGTTTCCTACATTAATTTCTTCTCTTATTTGCATATATGATAGTTTTCTTTCAACTAGATCTTTGCTCCTTTTAAAAGGACAGTTTGGACTACTCCATCCTAAATAAACATAAAACGGAACAAGACCATCATAAAAAAATATTGCCTTAAAAATTTCCTTGGCCAATGCAAATCATTTACTTTGCTTCTCTCCTTTATTACCAAATTTCACAAAACTCAAATCTCTATATACTACATATACTGTCTCACTTTCTACCCTACCTCAACCTCAACATTCAGCATTCAAACTTTTCTGCTGTTCCCTTTACTCAAATGTGCCAGCTGTGGACCTGACACTTGAAGATCAAACTCATATTCAGCACCAAAGCACATGCAAAAGGAATACTATAGCTGGAATCTGAAGTCTGCAAAATTGACCTTTTCTCCATTAACATCTCTCTTGATTTCTGTTAGACATTCACCTTTGTGGTCTATTTTCCATGCTATTCAATGCACTTAGCTGCATTTTAGGCTCTGAAATCCCACTTCTCTTCTGTGTATTCCCCCTTTCCTCTCACAGGACCTTGTCCATAATCACTTCTGCAGCCTCTGGACACACACTGACTGCACAAGTTTTTTCTGGAGTAATGAGCTCTACCTTGCTCCCACTAAACAATTATCAGTAATCTTCTCTTCATGGTACCCGATAGCTTCATTTTTCTTTATTTGTCCTTAGTGTCATCTCTATATCATGGGCTATTATTGATGAACTGCTTCTTGACTTTTGCCTTCCCCTGGACTCCATGATTATGACACTTATATTTTTCTGGCTTCTTCATCATTGACTTGAACTCAGCCTTTGCACCCTCCCTCACAGTCTTCCTTCAGTTACCATTTCCCACTTTTCCATGTTTTCTCTAGGAATTGTTATATAGACCTTCATACTTTCTCATTTTCAGCATTCTCTATTTAGCAAATTCTCTCCAATCATTTCCTATGCTTCCTATCTCTCCATCCATTCTTTCTACCCAATTGGAGTTCAGACACTTAATTCTTTTTTTTAGTGCTGTAGTAGTTTCCATTAACATTCTAATTTCACAAGGAATAAAACAGCGTTGTTGACAATGTCAAGTTCACTGTGTTATTTTTAGAAAAGCCAGGGTTTGTAGCCAGCTCCATCATAGTTCCTAGGTACTCATTGAAAACTGTGTTTTTATTTGGATCTTAAAATCAAAATAAAATTGAGTATATGGTTATCTGAAAACCACTTACTTCATTAATGCTGACTCTAATTATAGAATTTCATGTTTTAAGGGAAATTAATATGCTACCAAATTTAGGTAGGAATGCAAAGTTAGGGAGCTTTTCAGAGATTTCAGTTAGAGTTTAAAGCAGCCATTTAGATCAACATTTTACTTTTGTAATTTTGATGTTCATCCTTGCATCTGCTGCTGAGAAAACCAAATAAAATTTATTATCTTTTTGTACTGCCTCTTGAAATGGGATGCATTATGGTTGCCTTTTTGATTATGATTCATTAGTAATTGTATGAATGCCTAAGGAATAACAGCAGGTGTGGAGCTGTTGCAGATTGTTTGGGAGTGGTGAGAAAGGGAGCTGATTGCTCAGAAATGATTTCTGAGCTTCTTTCCTAAATCATAGATCTTTAGTGAACAGATTTCACATTGGAAGAAAAAATTAGAAATTTAGTGGCACAGAACACAGGTTCCTATGCATACTCCAACTCAAAAAAAAACAAAACCAAAACCAACCAACCAAACAAACAAACAAAAAACGTGTCTCTAGATCAAACCGCAAATCTTGCTTAATGGTTATGAACCTTTCACTGCTAGTGAATAGTAAAAGTAATGGAGGTCTTTGTACAATATATGAAAAATTTTATTGGCTCTTTTTTCCCCTATGACACTGAAATCTAAACATCATTAGTAGTTTGTAATTTGTCACATTTTATCAAGTCTGGACTCTTTTTCTTTAAATAATCAATTTATTTTAATACAATATGGTAGTAAATATCTTCACTGACAGTCTTAATTATCCATAAGCCATTTACTACTGGCTTATTCAATAGAAAAGTTGAAGTTTAAAAACACCAACTATAATAGGATGTGAACCTTAAAGATAGCTGATATTTAAATGTTACTTTGTTATTCATATAGCTCTAGAAAAAATAGAAATATGCATAGATAAATGATTTAGACCCGAAGTATGCTATTGCAAACTTAGCTTTCCCAATCATTACATTTAAGTTTCTTCCTCTCCTGTCCCCACCAGATGCACCACATCAGCAAGTATTGTCAGTTCTCCAGTTGTATTTGAGGTACATACCTACTTTTTCTAAACCCTTGTGGCCAACATTCACAGATCTTGACTAGCCTGCTACCAGTCTTCAAACTAGTTTCTTATGTTGTGCAGTGGTTCTTTTATATTTCATTCTCCATACAATGACCAGAGTGATTTTTTAAAAAAACTGATCATATAATAATTTTACTTAAAATCCTTCTGGACTCCCTTTGGCACTTGTGATAAAACTTCTAAGCCTCTTTATCCTTCCTTCAAGGTCCTCTGTGGTCCAGCTATTCCTGCTTCTCCTTCCCTTTGTCAGCATGTCCCAACCATGATAACCTTCTTTCTGCTTCTCAAATAGAACAACTTCATGAATGTCTTGGGGCTTTTTCATCTGTCTTATCTGCCTAGGATGCTCTTTTCCTAGATCTTCTCATAGTTGGCTCCTTATCATTAATATCACAAACTGTATCTCATGAGAGTCAGTTTTCCTGATTACCTAACAAATGCAGCTAGTTCCAGTCCCAGTGCCCTGTCTAGTTTTATTAAACAATCATCACTTCCTATATTTTTCATTTATTTATTTGTCTATCTTTCAACACTAGGGTGTATGTTCCCCAAAAACTTAGAAGAGAAACTGATCTATGAGCCTCTCAACACGTTTGGTAAGTGAAAGAGTTTATTTTATTTCACCACTTTTTTTTTTTTTTTTTTTTTTGAGTTGGAGTCTCACTCTGTCGCCCAGACTGGAGTGCAGTGGCCACTCCCGGCCACCGCAGCCTCGGCCTGCTGGGCTCTGGCGATCCTTCCACCTCAGCCTTCCGAGTAGCCGGAATTACAGGCATGCGCCACCACGCCCAGCTGATTTTTTGATTTATTGTAGAGATGAGGTCTCGCTTCCCAGGCGGGTCTCGAACCCGCGGGCTCAGGCAATTCATTCACCTCAGCCTCCCAAAGGCGCGGGATTACAGGCTGAGCCACCGAGCCCAGCTATTTCACCACTTTTATCCCACCTATTACTGAAGGTTCTAGCTAGTGCCAACAGAAACAACAACAAAAAAAGGATAAAGAAATAAAAAATGGTGTGAATTTCTCTTCCTCTCTCCTTCTCGCTCCATGTGTACATTATGTGACAAACATAAGAAAAATAACGCATATTAGAGGATTTTCAATATTTTAAAATTTAACTTTATATATAGATATACTTGGTAAAATATTTAAGTTAACCATTTATATGAAGAACAGCTCTTTTGGTGGATTTTGTTGTACAAAATACTTGTGCTTGTGAAGACTTGAATAGTTTATTTGGTCATTTCCAATACTTGATACTAAACTGTTGTGAGTCGTAACTCTGTTCCAGCCAGTGTACTAAATAGCTTGTATGAATGCATGGTTCTTACTACATAATTTTTAGTTTCATCATACAAATGAGAGGATTAGAGAAGTTAAAGTCCTGCCCTGAATAGTCATAGTATTGCTATATAAACCCAGGTAATCCTATATATATATTCCCCAACAGCTATAACAGAAAAGAAAGGATAAAAGGTGAGGGAATATTGGCAAGGTTTATTTAAAGTTGTGAGAAAATCGACTTAAGCAGTCTAAGAACCATTTAAGAAACAGTGTTAGAAAAGAGATTAAGAGGATCATCTTAACTTTACTGATAGCTCTATACGGACAAAGAAAAATTGAGAATACTGAATAATTGGACCATGTTTGTTATCTGTATATAGCATCCTCTTTCCCGTCACCAGAAAAACCCCTAAAACATATTCAAAACTGAAAAAAAATTAAAGTTATTTCTTGGTTAACAAGGAAGGGCAAATGTTGCCTTCTTCCTCAAAGTCAGTTTGACATTGAATATATTTAATAAAGTAGGTACAAAAAAGTAGAACAAAGAAAAAATAAGTAGACCAAGCCCATAGAACTTCAGGAAGAATAAACAAAAAAGAATAATCAAGGACCTCAGCTTCTATCGGAGAAACTAGGAATAGAAGAGTAAATGAAACCAAAAACAAGAAAAAGGAAAGGATAAAGATCAGAGTTGAAGTCAATGAAATATAAAACAGAAAAAAAAAAAATAACAAAGAGAAAATCAGTTGAACCATAAACTAGTTATCTGAGAAGTTCAATAAAATTGATAAAACTAGCAAGACAGATCAGGTAAAAAAACCAACAAAGAGATAGATAGAGATATAGATAGATCAAAATAGAGGTAGAGATAAGGTTAAGAGGTGAGAGACAGGAGTGAAGAGAAGGAGAGAGCGAGACAAACTCTTAATATCAGGAACGAGTGAGGTGACATCAACACAGATTCTATAAGTATTATACAAACAATAAGAGACCCTTATAAACAACAGTCAATAAATGGAATTAAACCTTGGCAAACTGCTAAAATTAATTCAAATAAAAATCCTATTTTTTCCTATATCTCTTAATAAAATTAAATTTGTAGTTAAAACCCTTCCTACAAAACAAACAAATAAATATCTAAGTTTAGATGGTTATTGGTAAACCAAACATTTAAGAGGAAACAATATTAATTACTCAAAGTCCCCCAGAAAATTATAGAGGATGGAATACTTTCCAATGAATTCTGCAAAGCCAGAATTACCCTGCCACCCAAGCCAGAAAGAGACATACAGAACAAGTAAACTATAAATAAAGTTTTCTCAAGAGCATAAATGCAGAGTTTCCTAATACAAATTTAACAATCAAATTTAAAATATAAATAATGTATTATGACCAAATGGGTTTAATCCAGGATTGCAAGATTAGTTTAACATTTGAAAATAAAACAATATAACTTTTTAAATGGATCAAAGACATAAATGTTGAAGCTAAAATTATGAAACTCTTAGAGGAAAATGGAAATGAAATCTTTATGACATTGAGTTTAGCAATAATTTTTTAGATATGAAACCAAAAGAAAAAAGATAAATTAGGCTTCATCAAAATTAAAAACTTTTACCCATTTAAGGACACTATCATGAAAAGAGTGAAAAGACAAGCCACAGAATGGGAGAACATTTGTGAGTCATACATTTAATAAGGGGTTAGTGTATAGAGTTAAGTATTTCTACAATTCAATAACAACAACAACAAAAAAGAAAACTGATTGCAAAATGGGCAACTAACTTGAATAGACATTTAGCCAAAGAAGACAAGCAGATGGCCAATAAGCATGTGAAAATATCCTCAACATCACTATTAGGAAAATATAAATCAAAACCATGAGATACCACTTTATACCTCTATCTGTATGATTACTACAAAATACAAGATGGAAAGTAACAAGTATGGCAAGCATGTGGAGAAATTGGAACCCTTGTGTCTTGCTGGCAAAAATGTATAATATTACAGCCACTGTGGAAAACAGTATGGCAGTTCTTCAGAAAATTAAACATAAAATTACATTATGATCAGCAAATCCACTTCATGATATGTACACCAATGAATGGAAAACAATTCTCAAACAGATTTTGAACATCAATGTTTACAGCACCATAATAGCATAATTTGCAATAGCCAAAAAGTTACATACAACCCATATGTCCATTGATAGGTGAATGGATAAACAAAATGTGGCATAACAATTCTGCTACATACTACAACACCAAAAATTTATACCACGTAAAATAAACCAGACAAAAAGAACAAATACTGTATGCTTCATTTTATAGGATGTGTGGTTTGAATGTGTCCCTCATCTTCCAAATTTAATGTTCAAATGCTAACCCCAAGTTGATGGTATCAGAAGATAAGACCTTTTTAAAGGTGATTAAGTTATGACGGTGAAGCCTTTATAATGAGTGTAAGTAGCCTTATGAAATAAAGCCCTGGGGAACCCATTTGTTCCTTTCCTACAAAAAATCATAGCTTGAAGGCATTCTCTAAGAACCAGGAAACAGGTTCTCACCAGACATCAAATCTATCAGTGCCTTAATCCTGGATTTTCCAGGCACCTGTCCTGTGAAAAATAAATGTGTGTTGTTTATAAACTACTCAGTCTCTATGATATTTTGTTATGGCAGTCCAGACTGATTAAGGTATATGTAGCACGTAGGATAGTCAAATGTATAGAGGCAGAAAGTATATAATAGTGGTTAATAGGGACTTGAGGAAGGGAGTAATGAGGAATTATTGCTTAATGAATACAGCATTTTAGTTTGAGATGCTCATAATTTTCTGGAGGTGGATAATGGTGATAGCTGTACGACAACGTGAATGCACACTTAATGCTGAGAATGAGTTTTGTGTTATGCATATTTTGCTATAATAAAAACATTGACCATAAGCCTACATCTAAAACCTAAAAACTACAAAACTTCTTGAAGATAACATAGGAAAAAAAGTCTAACCTTGAATTAGTCAAAGATTTCTTAGATATTACGCCCAAAGCACAATTTGGACTTAATCAAAGTTAAAAGCATCTGTTCTTCAAAAGATAGAATGAAAGAAAATATTTACAGGAAATCTATTTGATAAATGGCTTGAATCCTGAGTTATAAATAACTCTGAAGCACAATAATAAGAAAATGAACAACTCAATAACAGTAAACAAATATTTTAAACAGTCATTCCCCAAATATGATATATGGATGGCAAATAAGCATCAAGGTACATCGTTTGTTTTTGAAGTACAAACTAAAACCACAGTAAAATACTATAAGATTATGAAATTTAAAATTCAATTATGAAAATGGTTAAAATTAGAAAGACTAATCATGCTAAATGCCAGTAAACATGGAGCAGTTGAAACTCTCATACACCTCCTGCAGCTCATACATCTAGTATATGATTCAATCATTGTAATGCTAAGTATTTACCCCAAAATATCATATCATGTACAAGAATGCTTATAGTAGCTTTATGTCTAATAGCCAAAAACTAGAAACAATGCACATGCCCATCAACAGGTGATAGACTAAACAAATTGTGGTATATTCACATAATGGAATATCGCTCAGTAATAAAAAAGGAATGAATTATTGATACTTTCAACAAAATGGATGAATCACAAAATAATTCTGCTGAGTGAAAGAAGTCAGATGAAAAGAACACATAGTATCTGATGCCATTTGTATAAAACTCTTAAAATTACAAACTAATATAGTGACAAAACAAATGAGTGGTTTCCTGGTTCTGAGAAGAAGGCAAAGGAGGGTAGAAGATATCACAAAGGGCCAAGAAGAAACTTCAGTGGTGATGGATGTGCTCATTATCTTGATTTTGGTGATGGGTTTACTTGTGTATACAAGTTACACTCTATCAAATTGTGCACTTTAAATATGTACAGTTAATAATATGTCGATTATGTTTTACTAGAACTATTTAAAAATTAAAAGAAGGAAAAAAAAAGAAAGAAAAGAAGAAAAGAAGGGAAGAAAGAGTTGATGTATACCTTAGTAGTTTATTACTTAATTGAAATTCTAAATACAGTTTCTTTTTAAATGCTTCAAAAATATCTGTCTTCTTACTTAAAACTCCTGTGTATAAAGTAATCTTTCCAAAATCAGAAACTCAATCTAATGTGAAGTAATCTTATTTATGATTTTGTGACTGTTTTACAGGGGCTTCCATTGATATATATACAAAGTAAGCTAAGAAATTGATGGTATATAGTCAACTATCAATTTCTTAGCTTACTTTGGATAAAAATAGTCCATGAGAATTATCATAGCTTATAGATTTCCCTTCCCAATTTCACTGCTTTTGTTTTTTCTTCCTATAATAACATAATGCCATTACTTTCCTTAATAATATAATAGCAGTTAGCTACAAATCATTCTAAATAATTTCATTCTAAAGCACTAGTCATAGAATCAGTGTTAAATGCTTGTCTTGAGTATAATTTTATAGCTTTCTATCCTAAAACTTTATTTATGTTTATATAATAGCCATCCATTTCAGAGTATTATTACCTCATAGCTAGCATATGTGGAGTAGAAGGATCTCTCTTGCTCCATGTGTTCTCATACTGTGTCATGTTTAGTGCTTTCTGATAAGACTATTCCTAGAGATGCAGTAAACAATGAGATTTTGATCAGATCATTTATTCTTTAGCCAATTTCTTCTGCTCCTTGTTGAGTGCATTATAGAGCTAGCAAAACAAATGATATTTTCATTTCATTTTTCTCTTTCTTCTCTCCTTCCTATTTAAATAGGATAAATATTGCACAGAGACAAGCACAATTTTACATATTTTTTTATTTAAAAATGACTTTCATATGACAAAAAAGGTGAATCACTAAACTTTACCACCCAGTATGTAGGCTTTGAAGCTAATTAAAATCTGGTGGCTTCTGAATTAACTTGTGGTTTCCTACAGTGATGGAAATTGCTTCTTTCCAGTATTATTGACTGACAGACAGGTGATAACATATTCGCATCCTTTGAACAAGTTCATTAGTCTCCCATGAGAGTTGTTTCAGGTAAATATTTCAATATTCAATTAGCAGACTTTTTGGGGTGAGCCTATAAACAATAATAGGACTTTTTATATTCCATTTGTGTTTGGGACTCAATTTTTTTTTTTTTTTTAGGAAGCAGGGAAGCAGGATTTATTGAGAGGGCAGAAAATCTCCCACAGCGGGAGGGGACCTGAGAGGGTTGCCCTCAAATGTTTTTTTATGACCAGTCTGACTCATTTCAGTCAATAGTTGTATGCCTGACGACTGCCAGTAATAATTATTAAAGCAACTGCCTATATACGTTTTTCATGATCTAAAAATAAGATTCCATCAATCTTGAAGATTAACTATCTGGGCAGCAAAAGCGTTAAGCCTCTTGAATACAAATCTTCTGTTTGACACTACTTAATTAAATATTTTATGTAATTGCTTTATATTAAAGCAACATGTAAGTGTTGAAAATTTCTATACTGAGTTCATACAAGTGTTACATTGACAATAATCTGGTGCAAGTGGACACACAATATGAACATATAATGAGTACTAGCCATGAACTTGTCCCAAGGACACTCAAGACCTAGACTCTGCCTTAAAATAATTCCCGATACAATAGGAGAAATAGATAAACATCCAACTATCTTACATTTTTAAAATTTAATGTTAGTATAATGAAACTCAGGGGAGTCAAACATATAGGAATATGAGCATAATGGATAGTGGGCCACTAAGGTAGTTCCTACTACCAGTAATGGGAGGAGGTAAAAAGAGAAATCACAACATTTAAAAGAAGCCTTGAAGAAAGAAGATAGTTTTTAAAAGTAGTCCTTTGTGTGCACCTCCAGTAAGATGGAGAGATAGCCAAAGAGGATCTTAGGAAAGCTTTTCTTCAAGATGCATCACCTTAAAAAGTAAAGACATACAATAAATGTCTAAATTATTTTTAAAGGCCTTTTTTGTTGGACATGTATTTCTCTGGAATATTCGCTATGCTCAGATTAACCACTTTAGACTTAGCTTTGTAAAGTGTACATTTTAGAAAACGTCATATTCTATTTTAGACATAAGGTAAGGATTCAGTGACATTTTAAATAATTACCCTAGAACTGAAGTGAAAGCACACCTTTGCAATGGCTGCTCCAATGTAGGAGTAACAGTGCAAGGCATTGAGTATTAATAGGGCAAAAAGTAAGACTCATTTTTTGAAATAACCCAATCTATGGAAAATTGGCAGAGGACTCTCTAGAATTCAAGCTTTAATGTTTTAAAGAATTTGCTTGCTCTTCAAGATTGAATTTTATTAGAGGCAGAACAAAATTTGCTCAAAATTATGTCACAAAACTATGCTTATTAAATTAAGGGAACCTAAGAAACTTTTTATAAAATTGTAAACTGCAAAGTGTTTTTACCTGTTATCTTGACTTGCAATTTCCTAGGATAAAAGTCCTTCTTGGACAGAGAGAAATGGTCAGTGTCTAGTTAAAGCTTTATTTGTTTGGTCATCAGTATCTGAATCCTCAGGGACTTGGCAACTCCTGGGAGATTCGAAAGCAAACAGGTTTTGGAATTATTTGTATGGATTGTTTGCTGCTGAAGTAAAACAAGGCTGTGCTAGAAAGCTTTAAAGCAGGAGTCTCAAACTCATCGTCAACACTGGTCAGCATAAATTGATGCATTCGGTGACATGAAACTGAAAAGCACAGGTCCTGTGCCTCCAAAGAATTCAACCACTATTTGGATCTTGTGGATTATTATTGCTACACTTGAGCTAGGGTCTAATTTTTGCCATATCTTCTAAATTTTAAAGACCAACTGAAATCCAGCATTTGTGAAGTATTAAATTACTTAGTTTTAAAAAATTATATTTCAAGAATGCCATCTATTTTTAGCATACTATAGATAATCATTATCAGAACCAACAAAGGGTATCTGCAGGCCAAGTCTTGCTGACAATTGGTATATAAGGTCAATCATCATTATTAGCAAATTCCATATTTGCAAATTCATCTATTTGCTAAAATTTTGCAACCTTAAAGTCAACACAGTGGCAATTTCACTGTTATTTGTGGACACGCACAGAATGGCAACAAATTGTAGTTGGCTGAAGCATGTTTTCCCAGCTGAGATTTTATATAAAACAGGGGACCTAAAAAAAAAAAAAAATCCACAGCCGGGCTCGGTGGCTCAGCCTGTAATCCCGCGCCTTTGGGAGGCTGAGGTGAGTAGATTGTCTGAGCCCGCGGGTTCAAGACCCGCCTGGGCAGCGAGACCTCATCTCTACAATAAATCAAAAAATCAGCCGGGCGTGGTAGCACACGCCTGTAATTCGGCTACTTGGAAGGCAGAGGCGGAAGGATCGCCGGAGCCCAGTAGGTCGAGACTGAGGTGGCCGGGAATGGCCACTGCACTCCATTCTGGGCGACAGTGAGACTCCAACTCAAAAAACAAGCAAACAAAAAAAGAAACCCAGAATTTATTTATAAATATTGTGTATTTCTTCTTACATGTTTAAATTTTGGTCACCTTCAATGTACTATTTTTTTTGGTGCAATACACCTATCAAGATGCTTTTCCCACTACTCAAAGCGGTTTTTGAACTCATCAATTTTAATGCCTTTTACTACTTCTGCTGTTTTTGGTTTCTTCTTTTCCATATTGGCAAAACATTTCCCTTTGAGAACTTTTTTCATCTGGGGAAACTAACAAACAAAAAAAGGTGCTCAAGTTGAGATCGGGCAAATAGGAAAGGTGGGACATAAAGGTTATGGTGTTTTTGATCAAAAACAGCTGAACACTCAGGATAGTGTAGGCAGGTGCAGTTGTAAATCACCCATCATGAAATGGACATATGCATTGAAAGAATCTCAAAAAAAAAAAAAAATTCACCAAAGCCGAACACAGCCTCTCACAAAGATGCTATGGGCTAGAACTCTTATCGAGGGAAACCTAGACTACAGGAGGCCCGCCCTCCAAAAAAAGATAATTCTGGGTTTTTTTTTTTTTTTTGGTCCCCCTCATATGTATAAAATAGAGTATCAATAAAGGAGATTCCACCATTTGTCACAATAATGTCAAACCTAGAGGGCATTATGCTATGTGAAATTAGCCAGACACACACACACAAACAAACACAAATTACATTATTTCACTTGTGAAATTTAACTTTAAAAAACATTGAGTGCACATAGAGAATAGAACAGTGGTTATCAGGGATGTGGTGGAAAGCAAGAAATGATGATAACTCAAAGGATACAAATATGTAGCAGATATGTAGGAGGAACAAGTCTAGAGATCTAAATTGCAACATGAGGAATTTAATAATATTGTAAGGTATTGGAAATTTTTGCTAAATAAATAGGTTTTGACTGCTCTTTTTACAAAAAAGACTAAATATGTGAGATGATATAGCTGTTGCTCTGCTTCACTATAGTAGCCATTTTACTTTCTATGTGTATCCCATAACATCATGTTGTATACCCTTTATATGTGAAAAGGAATTTTTGCTATAAAAGAATGTCACATGCTTTTCCTTTTAAAAAATGTTAATAGAATGAAGTACATCAATACAATTTCCAGTATTTCAGTAATCATGTATTAATTTTTGTGTATCAGCCTTGTATCATGTACTCTTGCTGTCTGTTTTGCTAATTCTAGTAGTGTTTTTGTAGAAGCCTTAAGATTTTCTACATACGTAATTACCTAACCTGCAAAATAAGACAGTTTTACCTCTTTTAAAATCTAGATACCTTTTATTTCTTTGTTTTGCCTTATTGTACTGATTGGGATCCTTAATAGGTTAACAGTGATTTGAAAACTTTATTTTTAAAAATGATAGTTAAAGCTGTACATTTTTCTTTAAATATCATCTAACTATCACCTCTCATTTTTGTAATGCTGTTGCCTGGTTTGGTGAATATTTCTTATGCATTTGAAAACAAAGGAAGAATTCTGCCATTGCTGGGTGTAATACTTTATTAATTTTAATTAGATCAAATTGGTTAACAGCTTTTTTCAAGACTTCTCTATCCATGATGATTTATCTACACTTGTTTAAGTCTTATTTGTTCAATCAACTATTGTTATTATTATTATTAGTTTTTTTTTGAGTTGGAGTGTCACTCTGTCACTCAGACTGGAGTGCAGTGGATGCTTCCGGCCACCGCAGCCTCGACCTGCTGGGCTCCGGCAATCCTTCCACCTCAGTCTTCCAAGTAGCTGGAACCACAGGTGCATACTACCATACCTGGCTAATTTTTTATTTGTTGTAGAGATGAGGTTTCACCAAGTTGCCCAGGCGGGTCTCGAACCCGTGGGCTCAGGCAATCCACTCACCTCAGCCTCCCAAAGCGCTGGGATTACAGGCTGAGCTACCGAGGCCGGCTAATTATTTTTTATTTTTATTTTTTATTTTTTTTTAGTTGGAGTCTCACTCTGTCACCCAGACTGGAGTGCAGTGGCCGCTCCCGGCCACCGCAGCCTCAACCTCCTGGGCTCTGGCGATTTTTCCACCTCAGCCTTTCGAGTAGCCGGAATTACAGGCATGCGCTACCACGTCCGGGTGATTTTTTGATTTATTGTAGAGATAAGGTTTGGCTGTCTAGGCAGGTCTCGAACCCGCGGGCTCAGGCAATCCACTCACCTCAGCCTCCCAAAGGCTCAGGATTACAGGCTGAGCCACCGAGCCCGGCTATTTTTTTAAAAAAGGTAGTAGTGAAGTAAAAATTTCCTCACGGCAGAATTTGGTTGTTTACTTTGTTTGAAATCAGCTGACAGAAGTATACAGTTCACCTTTGAACAACATAGGTTTAAATTGCGTGGGTCTATCTATACATTTTTTTAAAAAAACAACTTCTGTCATCTCTCAGACAGCAAAACCAGCCCCTCCTCTTTATCCTCTTCCTTGGCCGACTCAGTGTGAAGACAAGGATAAAGACCTTTATGATAATCCACTTCCACTTAACGACTAGTACATATATTTTCTCTCTCTTACAACTTTCTTAATAACATTTTCTTTTCTTCATCTTACTTTTATTGTAAGAATACAGTATATAATAAATAATAACATATAAAATATGTGTTAATCAACTGTTTATCTTATCAGTAAGTCTCCTGGTCAATAGTAGGCTATTAGTAGTTATGTTTCTGAAGAGTTACAAGTTTTATACATATTTTCAGCTGCACAAAGGTCATCATCTCTAAGCCCCACGTTGTTCAAGGTCAACTGTATATCTACAACAATTTAAGGTCAGTTGCTAACTATCTAATTGGATGCAGGGACTTGGAAAAAACAAGGTTCTAAGATGGGTGAAAAGAAAGTCTAGGTACTGGATTCCTTGGAATAGGCACAGACTGAAGATATGTGTGTTTCATGTGAATACCATAAAAGTGCATCTTATTAAGAGGGATGATAATAACTAGAAGGACAAAGTGAAGCACTCAGAGCATGTCATTTAGGTTCTTTCACAGTCATCCCAGTGCTTGCACCATAGGAAGATGGACAAAGTGGCCTTGGTGGCAGCAATGAAGGCTACACACATTATCTACAGCATGACTTGCCTTACTTTGTCTGATTTAGCAGTTGCTACTGCTGAGTGTCTATTCTGCCAACAGTAAATACTAACATTACGTGCCTAATATGGCATCATTCCCTGCAGGACCAACTAGTCACCTGTGGGTGCTTGATCAAACTGACCTGGAGGAGGCAGACTCATCCTCACTAGGGTAGACATATTTCTGCACACAGATTTGACTTCCCTGCTGGCAGCGCCATCCATATACTTACAGGCTGCTCTAACCATCATCACATTACTCCATATAGTGTTGCTTGTCAAAAAATGTATATCAGCAAAGAAAGTGACTTGGTTATAGTTTAGTTTAATGGTTCTAAATGGTTCGTCAATTCACGTTTGGAATGATTTATATTCATTGAAAACTCGCCTTCCTGTAATCTCTGCTAAATTGACCTTTTTTCTGAGATCTGGTTATATTGATTCAGAATGAATGTACAAATGAAGGCGGTTAAGTAATCAGCCTTAATGTCAACCATCTTGATAGTGGCAGAGGCAGGTCCAGAACTGATTGGAGGTCAAAAAAAATAGGGAAATAAATTAAGTTTCAGTGTTAGAAAAAACTCTTTTTTGGTCACTTATTTGCTTTATCTCCTTAAACAATTCACTTAACCACTCTGGGGTTAATCTCAAATTAGGTAAATAGTGCCTAAATTAACTATATATAATGAAATATTCCTGACATATAGATAGGCACACAGTAAGTAGTTACTGGCTAAGTAAATACTATAAACATTTTTAACCTTCCATTTATGATACTATTATTGACTATTACAGAGAGCATTTTCTATGAAGTTAATGAGTTCTCAACTGTAGATACCATCCAGCTTGCTGTCAAGGTCTAGAAAAACCTTATCTGGATTATGACTGTTTTGTATTGTTTTAAGTGTGTTGCTCAGTTCAGGAGATAGAAAACATTAGTTCAAAATTTTTACTCCACTGATGAGGTTTTCTTTTTTTTTAATGCTAGAAATAATTTACCCTCTAATTGGTACTGGACTACACTTTGCAACAAATTATTCTGTTAGGCTAAAAGAATGAACACTATTCAGGAAGTCATATTTAGTTATTCTTTGTTAGCTCTTTATTTGACGGTAGATGAAAGTATCTCAAATACGTGAGACTTTAAAATGCAAAGTATTAATTTGTTAGATATTCACATTATTAAAGTACCAAATCAGAGATAGACCTTTGAGACCTAGACGGTCTAGACTGGCAGCCAGTCTAATCAAATATGCTAATCAAGTATGTTTTGGCTCCTGCCACTTTCCTAGGTACTGCAGAGACATATGCTGTGTGCTGTGTCTTTTAACAGCTATACATGAAACCAAAAATACAAAAACTATCATTACACAAGCTCTGTTCATAAGAACCATAGAAACAAGTCATAATTAATAGCCATATTTAAAATATAGAGTAGACAAAGAGTGTCTTTAATATATTAGCTTGTTTTTATAGCTCCGGCCTTTCAGGCAGACAACACATTCTTAACTTCTGTGCCTTAGGTTAAATACTTTTATGATCATTGGTACAAATGCAAGCACATTTGAGGTTTTTTACTTTCCTTCTCCTCATCTAAATGTGTAAAGCAATCTTCAATTATATACCCTTTTATACCATTTCTGAGAGGTATAAAATTGAGAATAATTAAGTATAAATATGTGCAATTAAGTTCAACCTGGAGTATAAATTAATTAAAAATTGTTTTAAAATAGTTTAGTGAATTGAAAAATTCATTGAATTGATAATTATAAAATCGGTAATTAGTAAATAAAAATGATAGATAATAACATCCTTCTGACAAATCAAAGTTCTATAATAGTGTTAATTTTATTCATGTATTTAAAATAATTTTTATATAAATGAGAAAATAATTATCAGAAGATATCTTCACTATTTACTAAAGATATTTTAAGGTTTGATGATCTACCATAAATAGTGTGTCTCTAACATTTTACCAGCAGAAAAAGCTTTAGGCTTGAAGTTGGAGATTTATTTCTAGTTTTAGAATTATAAGGGTAGTTGGATAAGTAATGAAACAATGAGTTTTAAGGACCCATTTATCCCTGAAAACTGAAAACCTCTTATAAAAGCATGAATTTGATAGTTATTTAGATCAATCTAGGAAAGTTTATTTTTAGGGAGCTATTATTTGTATGCACATCTGAATCCTCACTAGTTTATAAATTTCACCAGTACAAGATTGTGACATATTTGTCTTCGTACACAAATATAATATCTAGTGTGTATCTGCTGCACAGTAAGTGTGGAATAAATAACATAATTGCAGAAGTATTAAGACCAGAAAATAATGTTCTGTTTCTAAAATCCCAAACTTTTTATTCAAAAAGAAAATGTAGGGAAAACACATGAGTTTGAGCACGTGCGTTCACACACACACACACACACACACACACACACACACACACACACACACTTGAATCTTGTTAAGAAGACTTACAGGATAACATGAGAAGTTTCAGATGGCAATTGTTAAGTTAAATCTTAAATACTGTGACATTGTAATTGGTGCAAACATTCAATTAAAACTATAAAACTCAAAATTATTAGATCATGTGTAATTTATTTAACGAAGCAGTGTCTTCTAACTTGATGCAGATTCCTTTTAAATTACTAATGAGCTAGACCTTTAAAAACACTTTGCAAGATAGTTTTAGTACTTGCTAACCAGTTCACATTTTAAAAATGCACTCATATAAAACAGAAAAACTCCACAACTTTTCAGGTATTTGAAAAGCAAACCTCGGCATTTGCCCATTTAGTTGATTTTATTTTTTCCCCTCCCATTTCAAGACAGTTTTCTTGTATTTAAGACATGTCGATAACACTGAAAATAAACAACACTAATTAATTAATACTTTAACTTGGGTTCTTTATCGTGAGTTTATTTAGTCATTTTTCTTAGTATTTCAGAATTACTCAACATATGCAATATACTTCCTGTTCTGTGGAAAGTTGAAACATCAAATTTTATTTACTAGGACCAATTCAGAATTTAGTACTGTCTTTTCAGGCTCTGACTCCTATTATCATGATAGGCTGTGGTGAAGTTTTGCTGGAGATGGGAACACCAGGTGGACCTGTCCTCAGCTTCCTGTAATTGCAGCAGCAGGCTGAACATTTCTATTTTTGGACCAAGAGTTATGTGCACAGGCACTAGTGTTAGCGGGCCCAGGTTGGCTGACTCTTGGGCCTCCTGGTGGCTTGCTTGGGTGCCAGGATTAGCAACAGTGGGTCAGGCAAGGGGATGTCAGCTGTGGTGGTAGTATAGGTTGAGTGGGCTCGAACCCAGGCCCTCAACAGGAGTGCTCAGGTGTCAACAGTGGTGTACTGAATTGAGTGGTCCCTAGATCCCAGATTGGCATGCTCAGACACTGGAGGGACTGAGTTGGCCAGAACATTCCAATCTCAGGTTCCATGATGATGCCTGCAGTCCTGTGGTAGGCAAGGGTAGAGTGATCCCTAGGCCCAAGGTCAAATGTTCCAGTGCGATAGCAGTGGCTGTGCTTCACCCCTGCTACTGGGGAGGGCAGAGTTGCTTTCAGTGGCAGCAGTGGTATGCAGGCTGCTGAGATGCTCACACCTTGCTTATGCTTTAGCCCCTGGCAGCTGTTTGAACTTGGGGTATGTGAAAACATATGCAGCTTCACTGCTGGGTGCGGTGGGGTTTCACAAATGGCTCCAACCCCAGCCCTGGCAGCAGCATCTAGAACAGGTGGTGGTTGTGGGCACAAAATATTAATGGGACTCCAGGGATGTGGACATGCAGGGATCACCAGGTAGGATGTAATCTAGTGGGAACTGAGCTCTTAATATGGGGCCATGCCGTATCTGCTTAGGGATGGGGGTATGTGAAAACCAGTGTGAGTTCCCTTCCTGGAGCAATGCCTTTACATGGACTTCAGGCAGCTTACTAATTTAGTCTCAGAGCCTGGGATGGTCTAAGGGAGTTTCTCATGTCTAGGATTGCAGAAGTTCTCCATGAGAATGTGGATGCTGGAGTCACTCACCTTTCCCCCACATTGCAGAGCCTTTCCAGGTTTTCAGCCAATCCTGACCAATCAGGCTACCTTGCCTTTTTTGCCTTAGGTGTTTCTTGTCATTCTCTATTGAGTTTATGTTCTCTCTTAGCTAATTTAGTCCAAGTGTGATAGACTACTCACTATTTTGGTTCTTCTTTGTGGAGGAGGTGAGTACCAGATGCTTCTAGTCAGCCATATAGACACCCCTCCTCCTAGCTGTGTAGTTTTGACTTTTAGCTCATTTTTAGCTTACATATTAGAAATGCAAGATTAACCAATAATCTCGGGAAGGGGAGAAAACCAAAAAAAGACAGCAAAGTGGGACAAATAAATCTAATTATATTTCAAATAAATACATAACCACCTTTCTATAAAAAGAAATAAGTAAAGAAAGAAAAAAATAAGGAAAGAAGGAAGGAGAGAGGGAAAGAGAAAGGAGAGAGGAAGGGAGAAAGGAGGGAGGGAGAAAGGAAGGAGGGAAGGGAGGAAGGAAGGGAGGAAGGGAATGAGAGAGGCAGGAAAAGAGGGAGAGAGGAGGGTTGTAGCAAATGGGTGGTGTGGCTCCTTAAAGGGTGATGGAGGTTGCCATAGTGATTCCTCTTGGCCCAGAACTGTTACTATCTGGGCCAGGCCCGGGAAGGATGATGTCCTAGAACCTGGCTTTGTTGGAATAGGGGCAGGAAGGGTTGGGGTAGGGACCAGCCATGTTGGAGCTGACCCAACATCTACTATGGGGCTGGGGTGCCAGTTTTAGGAGAGGTGCCAACTTTGAATATTAGATTTTAGCAAGACATCCACAAAAAGAGACCCAAGTTCAATATAATAATTCTGAATTCACACAAAAACAAAAAAAAAATCATAGGCAAAGTTGCAACTTGCTTGGAATTGTGAAGTACAACTTTATATTTCACACAGTCCCAAGGAGAACTTGGAGGATCAGAAGAAGGTAGAACCAACCCCAAAGAATATTCTTACATATATCAAGGAATTTCTATCGAACATTCAGCCTGTCCCATTAAGAACAATATTAGCACCTGGTGAAGAAGAACATTTGGAATTTGAAGAAGATGAAGCAAAGGGTGGTCCTAAAGCAGGGTTTCCTAATTCTTTTCCTGCTAGGGTTCCCGATGCGTTATTACCAAGGTTGCTATCAGAACCCGGAATAATGTTACTCTCAGAATTGAGGCTCTTGGTAGGAAGGATGCGAAGCAGTGTATCGATTCCTATATTACACTTAGCATAGATTTAACTCCTGTGCAAGATACTCCTGTGACTTCAAGAAGAAATATATGTTTATTTTAATGTGAACAATAAGCTCCAGAAATATGTTAACAAATTAACTAAAGGCGAATATATCTTCTTTGAATTCAAACACTGCAAGCTTAAAAAAAATGTATCAGCACCAAGTGTTTTGCTTTCATGGAGATGGATGAAATTAAACCTGGACCTATTGTAATATACAAGAACCTATTGCCTTAAAAAAAAAAGCAATTGCAATTTTTGATTTAAAACAAACACTTTCTCTTCATTTATATCAAACTTTGCACAAAGAATGATCTTGACATGAATACCCTGAACTTCTGTGAATTTCACAACTCAGTAGAAACTATCCTAGCTTTTTGTAGTACATTAGCCTCCAGTAGGCAGGAAGCAAGCCATAACCATGCTAGTAGGTCAGAGTGAATTCATTGCAAACTGTACCACAGAATTCAAAGTTCAGCACATCACTGGTGTGTAAGACTCCTTTGGATACAGGTTTATTGTAGATTTTGAAACACGTTTTCACTTTTCTATTAATTTTGCAATGAATAATCCATATTCTAATTTGCCAATACTTCTCTCCTGCTTCCTGGAACAATTCTGTTGTGGGTATAATGTCCTCATCTTCAAACTTAGTACAATAATACAAATGTGATAGAATTTACACATCTGTTCATTTTTGCTCCAATATGCTCTTTAGGGCTTTTTTGGTTTGAGTTAACTTCAAACTTTGGGTTGATGTGGGTAGGAGAGTATCAAACTTTTAAAAAAAGAATTGGTCAATTATGCTGTCTAAAAAGGTCTATCTGCAAATGTATATGCTGCTCCTCAGAGGCGATGAAAATTCTCCCTGATCTAAGAATAGTTTTCCTGCATAGAAAGATGTAAAGTGCCTCTGACTGGTGTCTCATGGGAGTGTTCCTCAGGTTGTAGCTTTGATTTTTGCCAGATGACCAGACTGTTTTTCTGAAAGTGAGCATATTTTTAGTCATGCTGATTAGCTGTTCCACATCACATTGTTAATCTTTCTGATAATGATTCTAGGGTTAATACTGGAGCCCTCTCAGGATAATTATTAATTTTTAGATGGTTTTGCAATGTCTTTTAAATTATGTAATCTAAATATAATTGAGTTAGATGCTAATGAGATACTGCAGTCATAGTTGGTGTTTTTTTTTCTTTTTTTTTTTAAGCAAAGAGTAGTTTATTTAAACAAAAGTGAGAGGTGACAGTATACTCCAAAAGGAGGAACGAGCAGAGCTAGGAGTAGCTCAAGAGTCAGTTGTTATTTTTTTGACAACTGATTGTAAAATTCTAAAACCTGCATACTTCTTCTTATTGTGATGAGTACACAAAATCTGGAAAGATATTCTATTTTGTTTATATAGGTAGATACAATTAATTGCCTTAATTCCCAGTTAAATACATTTACATTCATTCATTTGAAAATATGCAGGTCATTAGCTTATTATAATTTGACTCTTATTTCTTTTGGTGTAATCCTGGCACATAAATAAAACTTACATAGTTTTATTCACGTAAGATGAATATTTGATATACAGAACATTAAGATTTGTAGTGAGCATTCAGTTGATTAGATGTAGAACCCATATATTTTAATATTCACTGTTGTATATGAGCAATGCATGAGGGGAACACAAGGTCATTACCTGGTCTATTTTTAAATAGGTGTAATATCTCTAGTCATACTATTCAGTATGTTTGCTTTGTAAAATAAATCACCACAGTTAAATTGTTTTGGCCCTTACTTAAAGATATCTAGTCTTTACTTTTAGTTGTTTATTAGTTCAACTGTGTTTACAAGATATGAGCCTGAGATAAATCTCTGTCAAATTTAGTCTTATATTTCATCTTGATTGAATTCATGTCAAATTCTAAAATTATTTAGGATACAATAGTTCCAAGGGATGAGGAATTGCTTCAACAATTTTTTTTGTTTACTTAACTCTTAAGGTTGTGGTGAGTTGTCATATCCTTAGACTGTAAGCTCCTTGAAGGACAAGACTACATTTCCTCCATGTCATGTAGATTTTCTAAGGTGCTTGGCAGCACTCTGTACCCTGTGGAGGAATCAATACTTTTTCTTTGATATTACTGATGAGACCTAAAAAATAGTTTCTTAAAAAAAACATGCATACACTTACAATTAAAATGTAACAAAAAGGAGGGACTTCAAGATAACTGACTAGAAGCACCTGGTATTCATTCCTTTTACAAAGGAGAATCAAAATAGTGAGGAGATAATCACACTTTGAACATATTAGCTAAGAGAGAATATGAATACAACAGAGAACTGACAATACACACCTAAAGCAAGGAAGGAGAGGGAGGCAAAGCAGCCTGATTGGTTGGGATTGGCTGGGAACTTGGAAGGGCTCTGAAGTGTGAAAAAGGGTGAGAGACCCCAGCAGTCCACACTCACACCATGGACTCCTGCATAGGGAGAGCCCCTAGGCCCTCACAGGCCCTGAGACTAATATAGGAGGATACTGAGAACCATGCAAAGGCATTGCTCCTAAGAGGAGGTTCATACTGGATCCCACACACCTTCCACTTTGTTGTAGCTGAGTTCTAAGCAGCTACAATAAAGTGACATATGGAGAGCTCAGCCCTCACCAACTGTATCTTGCCTAGAAGCCTAAAAGCCCCTGCATCTTCACATCTCAAGATCCCCATTGACATTTCCTGCCTGCAGCCACTACCATTACTAGATACTGCGTCCAGGGTTGAAGCATGAACCATTGGTAAAGACTCTATTTCTCCCTAGCAGTAAAGCCCTCCAATAGCAAACTCCCATGGCTGCAGCCACCAGTGCTATGGGCTACAGCAGCCCAGTCAGGGCTGAAGTGCAAGTGAAATGTGAGCTCCCCAGTCACCTGCATAAATCTGCTGCTACTGAAAAAAACCCTGTTCTCCCTAGTAGTGAAGGGGTCCGCCCCTTGCAAGGGTCATGAGCTGTCCTGAAGGAGAGACGGACAGGCGAAAGACGAAAATCTTACACTTGGACACCTGCTTCTTGAACAGATGACAATTTAATGTTAGTTAACACAGAGCTTTTATACCATTTGTAAAGGGGCAAGACAAAGAAAATTCCTTCACATACATATCTTTTAAAAGTTACCACCATCTAGTGGTCTTAGCAACAAACAAGCCAAGAACCCTATAAACATTCAGACAATGAGTCATATTCATAAGGCCAAAGATGATAGTTTTAGTCCAAAGTCCCGAATTACAGTCCTTGAACTGTCTCCAGAAAGTTTTCAAGTGTAAAGTTCTTCATGTAGCAGTAGTTTTCCTTCTGGGGCTTTATGACCTTCAGAGCTTTGTAATTGCCTTTCTTGTCCAGGTGTCTCCATTACTTTTCTCTTATCCTGCAGTGCTTATTTCTAAAGAGAACTCAAAAGAAGCTTTTAGTAGTGTTTCCCAGGCCCCCAAGGTTGCTTTCTGTCTTTAGCTAATCTATCATAAAAGTGTCTGATTAGTATATTATGAGCTCAGTGAAAACCCACTCTATAAATGTTAACTTAGAGTTTTAACTATTGAATTAAGTAAAAACCTTAAAGATAATCTTTATCCTAAGTCAGTGAAAACAGTGTTATAAATCACCTACATAACTCCTATATAAGTGTTAGAACTTATAATGAATTCATAATGAACTTACTATAAACTTGTGCTTCTAAAAAACCTTATGTCTAAACAGTAAACTGCATAATCCTAAATCAAATGAGTGAATATACTTATATCATTTATTACTTAAGCACTATCTAGTAACTTATAACCAAGTGAAAGAAAGCATTCTTGATGTGTTTCAGAGTTTAACCCTTGCATATGTTAGAAAAGGCCAAGCAACATAGTGGGAAAATGGAAAAATGAACCATGACATTCTCAGGTTAGCTGTGAGTACTTCGCATAACCATGCCATTTTCTTCTTCCATGACTGCACAGAATTTCTTCAGCCGTACCAACAGCAAGGATGGAAGATAGAAGGGCCTCAGCTGCCCGGGCTCGCTTTGCGGTGGGGGTCCTCAGCGCACCTGGACTTTGTCAATCAGGCAGGCCTCCAGGGCTGGCTCCCAACATAGTAGCAGGGCTGTAGCTCAACTGCTGCTGTCTCTACACAAGCATTTTAACTTGGGCTTAGAGATTACCCTCCCCCCGCTCCCGGGCACCTACCATAGCCAGTGTCTTTATGCAGCAATGAGAGGACTGAGGATTAAGTCAATTCAGCTCCCCTAGTGGCCTGAGCATGCCATTTAGGGGCCGGGGGACACCTGAGCACACCTCCTGGGGACCTGAGGTCAGACTGAACCAACATGCCACTACCACCATAATGAACACTCACCCACATAAGCCACTCATGGCTTGAAGACTCACCTACCAAATCTGTTACAGCCACTACCAACATCAGCACATACTGGTTGGGAGGCAGAGATTTGTTCCATCATTCTTTCTGCTATTGCTCATGTCATACCCACTGCCTAGGGTCTTGAGAAGCAATCCACCCACTTTGGCTCATCATGATCACCACTGTCACCTGAGCAAGTCACCTGATGACCCAAGAATCAGTCCCCCTGAACCTGTCAACACCAGTGCCAGCATACTCTGCCCCAGAGCCTAAGGTCATGGATGCTCAAGCCATTGCTGCCGTCACTGGGGACCAACAACAGTCCCACCTGACATCTCCATCCCAGTAAAATCTCACCACAGCCTCCACTATCAACCATACACCAAGCCACTGAGAAAATAATGGACACAACTGATGCTGTGTACAGGTGAAGAGATCATATAGAGACTACATTACTGCATGCACTCAGAATCAAAGTCTAAGTGTCCTACCTAACCAACACTATAAATGCATCTTCAGGAAAAAGTTTTGCCCAATGAAAGCAAATTTTAAAAATTGAAAGAAAAAACTGGTATGTCAGTTATGCTTGTTTTAATGTAAGGATCCAAGAAACATGTAAAAGCAAGAAAACAAATACCATCTAAGGAACACAATAATTCTACAGCAGCAGATTCCAATCAAAAGAAATTTACAAAATCCCACATAAAGAATTCAAAATGATGATATTTAAGAAGCTCAGTAAAATATAAGTGAATATATAAAAACAAAACAAAAGAAATCAGAAAAACAATTCATGATATGAAAAAGAATTTTATCAAAGAGATAGATATTATTAAAAAGAACCAAACAGACATTCTGAGACTGGGAATTAATTGAATGTAATAAATATAATACATACATGAATACATATAATAGGCTAGATTGAGCAGAAGAATTTCAGAACTTGAAGAAAGATCTTTTAAAATAACCCAGTCAGACAAAAATAAGGAAAAAAGAATAAAAAGAATGATCAAAGTCTGTGTGACACATGGGACACTATAAAGCAACCAAATATTTAATTTTTTAGCATACCATATGGTGAAGAGGAAATGAAAGAGATAGAAAACATATTTAACAAAAATAATAGCTAGAAATTTCCCAAGACTGGCAAGAAATTTAGACACTCAGATACAAGAAACTCAGGGATCCCCAGATACAATGCAAAAAGTTGTTCTCCATGACACTTTGTAGTCAAATTGTCAAAAGTCAAAGACAAAGAGAATTCTTAGAACAATAAAAGTGTCTAGTCACTTATAAAGGAATCTTCATAGACAAATAGCATATTTCTCAGCAGAAAACTTACAGGCCAGGAGACAATGGAATAATGTATTCAAAGTGCTTGAGACTGTTGGCCAAGAATATTCTATCCAGCAGTCATTCTTCATAAATGAAGAATAAGCAAAATATTTTTCAGACAAGCAAAAACTGAAGCAATTCATCCTCACTAGGTCCTACAAGAAATGCTTAAGATATTTCTACTCCTAGAAGCAAAGGTACAATATCTACCATCATGAAAATGGGTGAAAGGACAAAACTCACCAGTAGAGTATGCAAGAAAGGAAGAGAAAGAATTCAAACATTACCACAACCAAAAAACCACTAAACCACAATAGTAACCAACATGAGAGAAAGAAATAAAAGATGAAACAACCAGAAATCAGTTAATAAAATGGCATGATTAAGACCAAACATACCAGTAATAACCTTTAATGTAAATGGATTGAAGTTTCCACTTAAAAAATGTAGACTGGCTGAATGGATTTAAAAAAACATGATTCAACTATATCTGCTGCCTATAAGAAATCAATCTCACCCCTCCTATTCAACGTAGTATTGGAAGTCCTGGCTCGAGCAGTCAGAGAAGAGGAGGCAATCAGGGGTATCCAAATAGGAAAAGAGGAAGTCAAGTTATCTCTCTTTGCAGCTGATATGATTGTGTACCTTGAAAACCCAAGAGAATCTGTCAAAAACCTCTTTACACTGATAAAGGCCTTTGGCAAAGTCTCAGGATTCAAAATAAATGTACAAAAGACAATCGCATTTCTCTACACCAATAATAAACAAACAGAAACCCAAATAAAAAACACAATTCCATTCACAATAGCCACGCACACAAAAAAGAAATACCTTGGCATCTTCCTAACCAGAGATGTGAAAGACCTTTACAATGAAAATTACAAAACACTGCTCAAAGAAATCAGAGATGACATAAACAAGTGGAAAAATATCCCATGCTCATGGATCGGAAGAATCAACATTGTGAAGATGTCCATCTTACCTAAAGCAATCTACAAATTCAATGCAATACCCATCAAATTACCAGCAACAGTCTTCTCAGACGTAGAAAAGACAACACAGGAATTCATATGGAAACACAAATGTCCAAGAATAGCCAAAACAATCCTCAGCAAAAAAAAAAAAAACAAAGCAGTTGGTATCACATTACCAGACTTCAAACTTTACTATAAAGCTACAATCATCAAAACAGCTTGGTATTGGTATAGGAATAGGCATATAGATCAATGGAATAGAATTGAGATTCCAGAAGCAAAACCTCAATTTCTCAACCAACTCATCTTTGACAAGGCCTCCACCAACTACCACTGGGGAGAGGAGAACCTATTCAGTAAATGGTGCTGGGAAAACTGGCTGACCTCATGCAGAAGATTGAAACAGGACCCCTATCTATCCCCATGCACAAAGGTTAATTCCAAACAGATCAGAGACCTAAATGTAAAACCTCAAACCATAAGAACCTTAGAAAATGAAGGAAATACCCTCATGGAAATCGGAACTGGTATCCAATTCCTGAACAAAACCCAAAACCCATGGGTCATAAGAGAGAAGATAGACAAGTGGGACCTTATTAAACTGACAAGCTTCTGCAAGGTCAAAGAAACCATCAAGAGAGCAGGGAGACAGTCTACAGACTGGGAAAAAATATTTGCCAACACCAGGTCTGACAAAGGCTTAACATCCTGGATCTACAAGGAACTAAAACGTGCTGAAAAGAAAAAGACAAACAACCCCATTATAAAATGGGCAAAAGATATGAACAGATACTTCACAAAAGAGGACATCCGAGCAGCCAACAAACACATGAAGAAATGTTCAACCTCAATAATCATCAGGGAGATGCAAATCAAAACCACACTGAGATACCACCTAACTCCAGTCAGAATGGCAATTATCAACAACTCAAAAAATAACAGCTGCTGGAGAGGGTGTGGCAAAAAGGGAACACTTCCACTCTGTTGGTAGGAGTGTAAACTAGTGCAACCTCTGTGGAAAGCAGTGTGGTGATTCCTAAAAGCTCTAAATATCAACTTCCCATATGACCCCGCAATCCCCCTACTGGGAATATACCCTGAAGAACTCAAATCACTCTATAAAAAAGATACCTGCACATGTATGTTTATCGCAGCGTTGTTCACAATAGCAAGAACCTGGAAATAACCATGCTGCCCATCAAAAGAGGACTGGATTAAAAAAATGTGGTACATATACACGATGGAATACTACGCAGCCATAAAAAAGAACAAAATCATGAATTTCGCAGCAACCTGGATGGAACTAGAGTCTATAATACTGAGTGACCTCTCACAGAAACAAAGATCCGAGTATCACATGTTCTCACTCATATAATGGACCTTGAACATCCAATGTAATACTATAAGAAAATGACTGACAGTACTGGGAAACCATGGGGGGGGGGATGGGATTAACAGTAGCAAATATCTGTCTGGGGATGGGGAAACACCTCTTATCAACAGGGTACCTGAATGAAACGTAATTGTACACCTAACCCTTAACTGTACCCCACAAAACCATAATAAAAAATATTGATTAAAAAAAAGAAATCAATCTCATTTACAAAGACACATAAACACTATAAGTAAAGGAACAGAAAAAAGATATTTTGTGCAAATAAAAACCAAAAGCAAGCAGAATGAACTATGCTTATATAAAATAAAATAGACTTTAAATCAAAATCAGTAAAAAGAAGCAAAGAAGGTCATTATATAATGAAAAATGGATCAACTCAGCAATAGTATAAAACAATTCTAAAAATACATGCACCCAACATCAGAATACTCAGAATGATAAAGGAAATATTATTAGAGCTATATGGAAAGATAGACTTCTGTGCAATAATTGTTGAAGACTTCAACACTCCACTCAAGTAATAAAAATAAAACTAGAAATCAAGATGAACTTCGGAATGATGCAAATACAAAGGTATTCAACTAAATACTCTTTAATGACCATTTGATCAAGAAATTTTTTTAATTTTAAAGAATTATTGAAACAAAAATCAAAACACAACATACCACAGCCTAAGGAATACAGCAAAAGCAGTAAAAGGGAAGTGTATAGCGATTAATACCAACATAAAAAAGTAGAAAGATTCCAAGTAAACAATCTAATAATGCACCTCTAGGAACTAGGAAAGCAAGAACAAACCAAACCCATAATTAGTAGAACAGAGGAAAAATAAATATCAGAGCAGAAGTGAAAGAAACAAAGACTAAAAAAAAATAAATAAAAAGGATCAATGAAACAATATTTCAAAAATATAAATAAAAATGAGAAACTGCTAGCTAGACTAATGAAGAAAAAATACAAAAGACCCACATCAACAAAATGAGAAAGGAAAAGGAGACATTACAACTAATACTAGAGAAATGCAAAAGATCATTAGAGACTATTTTGAGCAATTATACGCTAACAAACTGGAAAATCTGTGAGAACTGGATAAATTCCTGGACACATACAGCATACTTAAATTAGGAAGAGATTGAAAAACCTGAACAGACAAATGGTGAGTAATGGTATTTAATCAGTACTAAGTCTCCCAACAAAGATAAATTCAAGATCAAATGTGTTCACTGACAAATTCTACCAAACTTTCTAAGAAAATCTAACTCCAATTCTCCTCAAACTATTCCAAAAAATTGAAGAAAAAAATTCCAAAACTAGGCAAGGTTGCAACAACAACCACAACAAAATTTAGGCCCATATTCCTGATAAACATAAAAACAAAACTCCTCAAAAGAAATGCTAGCAAACTGAATCCAACAGCATATCAACAAGATAATACACCTTGATCAAGTGGGATTTATTCCAAGAATGCAAGAATGGTTCAACATACATAGATCAATAAACATGATACTTATACCAAAGAATAAAGGGCAAAAGCATTATGATTTCTGAAAAGATTTATGAAATGCATTTGATAGCATTCAGCATCGTTTTATAATAAAAGCTTCCTATGATCTTTGCATAGAAGGAACATAACTAAACACCATCAAGGTCATACGTGACGAATCCACAGTTAGTATCACACTGAATGAAAACAAAACTTGGAAAGCCTTTCCTCTAGGTTATGGTGGGAAACTGCTGGGCAGGGGGTGGGGGGAAGGTGGGATTGGCAGTAGTAGGAATCTGCCAGGGGAGGGGGCACACTTCATCAACAAGGATACCTGCATAATGAACATTTGTATGTCTAACCCTGAATTATACCCCACATCTTTAAAATTAAAAAAATTTAAAAAAGGAAAGTCTTTCCTCTAAAAATTGGAACAATGCAGGAATGCCACTTTCACCACTTCTCTTCAACATAATCCTCAGAGTCTTAGCCAGAGCAATTAGGTAAAATAAATGAAAAAAAAAGGACTTTCAAACTGGGAAGGAAAAGGTCAAATTATTTCTGTTAACAGATGATATAATCTTATACATAGAAAAACCTGACTCCACCAAAAAACTCTTAGAACTAATAAACAAATTCAGTAAAGTTTCAGGATATGAAATTAATATACAAAAACCAGCAGCATTTTTATGCACCAATAGTTAAATTGCTGAGAACAAATTAAGAAGGCAATTTCATTTATAACAGCTACAAAATTTTTAGAAAAATACTTAGAATTAAATTTAACCAAGGAGTTAAAAGACTTATGCAAAGAAAATATAAAATACCAATAAAAAAATTGAAGATACAAATAAATTTTTAAATATCTCATGCTCATGAATTAGAAGAATTAATATTGTTAAAATTACTATACTGATCCAAACAATCTGCAGATCCAATGCAATTTCTAGCAAAATATCAATGTAACTTCTCATAGAAAATTTTTAAAAAATCCTAAAACTCATATAGAACCAAAACAGGGCGCAAAGTGCCAAAGCAATTCTAAGAAAAATGAACAAAGCTGGAGGCATCAATTTACCTGACTTAAAATTATATTACAATGCTATAGTCACCCAAACAATCTGGTATTTATTATAAAAACAGACACACAGACCAATGGAACAGAATAGAGAAATCAGATAATCCACATATTTACAGTCAACTGATTTTGGAGTGCCAAGAAAATACATTGGAGAAAGCACACCCTCTTCAAAAAATAGTGCTGGGGAAATTGCATCTCCATATCCAGAAGAATAAAACTGGACCCCTTTCTCTCACCATATTAAAAAATCAACTCAAAATGAATTAGAAACTTAAACATACATCTGGAAACTATAAAATGACTAGAAGAAAAGGTAGAGGAAACACTTGAGGACACTGATCAAGGCAAAAATTGTATGGCTAAGGTCACAAAACACAGGTAACAATAACAAAAATAGTAAAATGGAACTATATTAAACTACCAAGCTTCTGCATAGCAAAAGGAATAACAGAGTAGAGAGACAACCTATTGAATGAGAAAAATTATTTGCAAATCATTCAACGAATTAGTATTCTTAATACACAAGGAACTCTAACAATTCAACAGTAAAAAAATAATAATAAAAAGTGGGCTATGGACATAATATTTCAGGATATTTTAGTCATTTATCTGAAGAGGACATTCAAATGGCCAATCGTTATTATTAAAAATGCTCACATGACTAATTATTATGGAAATACAAATCAAATCCACAATGATATATCATCCTACCCCAGTTAGAATGACTATTATTCAAAGGCAAAAAAGAACAGATCCTGGTGTGAATGTGGTGAAAAGGAAATGCTTACATACTCTTGGTGGGAATGTAAATTAGTACAGCCACTACAGAAAACAGTCTCAAGATTTCTAAGAAAACTAAAACTACCATATGATCCAGTAATCTCACTACTGGGTATTACTCCCTTCCCAAAAAGATAATAATTATATCAAAGTAATACCTGCACTCTTATGTTTATCACAACACTATCCACTATGGAATCAATCTAAATAGATGAAAAAAATATGATTTATATATACAATGAAATATTATTTGGCCATACAAAGAACAAAATCATGTTTTTTTGTTTTTTGTTTTTTTTTGCAGCAACATGGATGGAACTAGAGGGCATTATATTAAAGTAAAATAAGCACAGAAACACTGTGGGGGTCCTGCCCCTGTGAGAATCGGGGGTTCCTGGTCAGTGAGATGGTATTGGCAATTATACTGGAGGGATAGATATAAAGAGAAAGAGAGACTGGACTCTGTCTAGTGTGGAAGCCGTTTATTGGAAATTACAATGGTTCTTTTATCCCCAAATTTTGCACAGTCAGTCTCACATGTCTTTCACGTGAACACAAAGCCAGGTGGATGAGGGGCGTCCCCCACCCACCAGATGTTTTCTCAGGTATGAGGAAAGACAAACCCCAAATTGTCTTACTGCTCCCTATGCTTGGTAAATGTTCCTCAAAAGCAATGCGACAATCCCTACTAGCATCATGATGTTCTAATAATCAATAATTTCTAAAGTTTATGCGTGCACAACACCTATGATTACTAACTTAAATCCTATTATGTTTCTATTCTATGCTAATTCTACTTACACAATTGCTATGGAAACTCTTAATTATAGCTCAAACCAGTTCCTAAAGAATGTGGCCCAGTTCAAAGATCACGCTGGGCTCTCCAGAATGTGGCCCAGTTCACAGGTCACAGTGGGCCACTTCCTGGAACAATTGATTGCAATCTCTTCACAAAATGGCTACTCTAAAATCCTATATATCTATCTTAACTTCTATAAAAGTTTCTAATTCCTAATCCTTATATATGGAGCTTGTCACCAGCAATAAGGCTTCTCAAATGTGACCCAAGTTTAAACTGTAAGTTGTACTAAAGCCAAAACTGCCGTTAGTGGAAAATGGGAACAATGAGATTTCTAAAGTTAGCTGTGTTCCTTTTAGTTCTCAGAGTTTTATGCTTGAACTAGCAGAGTTGTTTCTGGCATAAGTGCCAAATAAGAAAAGGGAGAGGGAATGGGGTCAACAGCTCCTGAATGCATCCTAGTGGTCTCAGGGTCCACGGCCCTCCCTGATCACTAATGCTCAGTGGGCCTCTGTGGCTGGCTCCCAACAAGACACAAATAACATATTGTTCATTCATATCTGGGAGCTAAAAATGTTTATCTCAAGATAGAGAATAGAATGATAGATACAAGAGGCTAGGAAGGGTATGTGTATGAGGAGGAGGGGAATACAGAGGTTGGTTAATGAATACAAATATAGAGTTAGAGGGAAGGAATAAGTTTTAATGTTCAATAGCAGAGTAGGGTAACTATACTTAATATGCTGTATATTTTTAAAAAACAGCTAGAAAAGAGGACTTGAAATGTTTCCAGTATATAGAAATGATTAAAAAAAAACATGGTGATGAACACTCCAAGTACCTAACTTGATCTTTGCACAGTCTATGCATGTAACAAAATATCACATGTAGCCCATAAATACGTACAAATATTTTCATCAATAAAAAATGTTTACATGTAACCAAACTGAAACACGAGAAGAGTAAAATAATTTCAGTAATTTATGAACACATTTGACTGTGGGCACAGTGGAATGTAAAGTGTGGAGAAGAATTCCAAACAGATCCTAATTCCCCCCCTTTTTTTTCAGTTGGTCAGTATTTCACTCTGTTGTCCAGGTTGGAGTGCAGTGGCATGATCACTACTCACCACAGCCTCAACCTCCTGGACTCTGGCAATCCTTCCATCTCAGCCTTCTGAGTAGCTGGAACTACAGGCACGCATGACCACACCCAGCTAATTTTTAAAAAATTTTTTGTAGAGATGAAGTTTCACTATATTGCTAAGGCTGGTCTCGAACTCCTGGCCTCAAGCAATCCTCCTGCCATGGCCTCCAAAAGTGCTGGGTTTTAAGTGTGAGCCACCACATCTGACACTAAATCATTTTTAATAGTTATGTTTATTGTATAGTAAATTCACTGCACTATTTTAGATGTCTGCTAGGATGGGGCAAATGAGTAAATATGATGAAGTTGTTGAGAGCCTGAGTTCCCACTGTGAAAGTGATGAACCTACAAATATGTAATGGGGAAAGGCATGAAAGAGACCTATAGGGATGGCACTGATGTAAACTCAAGATTGCTAACGTAGGTACATTATGTGAATATGCATGATTATTTCACATGTGTACATGTATATGTTTCTGCATATATATTTCCAAATTCTATCACTAAAAGGGCCAAGAAGAAAAGATACCCCAGTAACATGAAGTGCTGGAGTGGGGTAATTTGTAATTTGTATTCAGTCACTTCTCTGAATATTTCTGATTCCTTTAACCAGGGAATGGTTTTGGAGACCATTCCCTGGTTAAAGGAATCAGAAATATTCAGAGAAGTGACTGATTCTGGAACTGGAATAAATAAGGAACTGGATTCTGGAACTGGAACAGGATGGGTCAGAACACCTTGTTATACCAGAAAATAATGAAGTACTCAAAGGAAAAACGTGTGGATGCATGTTACAAAGACACAAAAGTCAGACATACGCTTGCACTAGCCAAATTTGTCCTATTGGAGTTACTGAAATATTTCGGTAAAGAATTATAAGCCGTTGAAAAAATAGGACTTAATGAATCCACACTTCCAGTGATTAGATTTATAAATATGTGGGGGAGAGAAAAAGGTTCTTCCTCATCATTAAGTCTTAACTTTGTCAATAGATTCTTGGAAACGTGACTTTAAGCAAAAAGAGGTATAATGAAAACAATGTTACTATAAGCTAATTGACATAAACAAGAGTTAAGTTCTTATAGCATATTTCTGATCACAAAAACATCACCAGATTTCTAAATAAAGACTCAAAACACCTCTATTATTAAATATTGAAATAAATATTTATTTAAAATAAATGTTAAATAAATGTGAGTTCTACATACGTTTAAGAAAGATTAATAAAAATAAGATAATCATTTACCCAGTTTTTGGTGAGGTTGATCATGGCAATGGTGGACTAAATCAGTGAATTAATGTTTGCAAAGCGAAAATCGTAAGAAGTATGCCCACACAGGTCCAAAATAACCAAGATATAGCAAGTTTGCAGTGTTTTTATGTCATGCCTTTGTATGATTATCATAGACTTGATACATTTTTATTTGACAATAATTTGTATTCATTTATTCATCCATTTATTTTCCAACCCACTCAGACCAGTTCAGGGTCTTGGATGGTTGAGCCTTTCCCTATCCCAGCAGCTTTGGGTGCAAGGCTACCCTGGACAGGACTCCATTCCTGCACAGAATATACTCATACACACACACCCACACTCACTCACACCGGGGCAATCTTGACGTGCCAATTCACCTAATGTGCACATCTTTGGATGTGGGAGGAAGCTGGAATATCCAGAGGAAACCCACATAGACATGAGGAGAACATGCAACTCCCAGCCCCCCAAAAGTGAGTTCTTTTTCTCATCAATGTTGTAACAAAATGATATTGAACTAAACAACGTTATTTAAGGACCTGCTGCAATAGGATGTTATGGGCCCGCTAGTAAATGTGAAGGGAATACTGGAGATGGAAAATCATCACTTGGCTATTATTGTAGTAAAGATCGGGATCAGGCAGGAATCGCTGATGAATGCTAAATTTAGAAGTAAATTTTGATGAAGAGCAGGATATTTGTAATTTTTAAAATTATCTCTCCTCAGACTGCTTATTAGTTGTAAAGGAGGAAAAAAACCCAGTAATTATATAGCAGAAAAAAATGAGCAGTAACTGGACCAGGCAATCAACATTAACTATTAGATTCAGATGGACCTCACATGTCTTTATATATGATACCTTGAGGAGTACACAACATTGCCAATAAAGTATTCTGACTTAGAATGTATAACCTTAATCTCATAATGAGAGAATAGCAAACCACTACCAAATAAAGAATATTCTAAGAAATAGAAGATTAGAGCTTTATCTTTAAAAAGATGTTAATGTCACAAAAGTAAAAGAAAACCTGTGGAAATGCTCCTCATTAAATAAGACTAAAGATACACGACAGCTAAGTACAATACCTAACCCCAGGATGGACCCAATACTGGATGGAACAATTATGCTATAATGAACATCGTTAGCTCAACTGATAAAAGTGGTGTTTATGCAGTAGATTAGAAAAGGTATTGTATTGTAAATGTGAGATATTGACAATTGTACTGTAGTTATGTAATTATTTTTAGGAAATACACACTGAGATATTTAGAATAAGCAAGGGCTATGTTATGTGTAACTTAAATTCAAATGGTCCAGAAAAAAATTAAGCACATACCTATATTGCATTGGATTTGTGAAACAGTATGTGTATAAAAATTGCTTTTGAAACTTGTTCATATTTGCTTTATGGGTGGCCTAGTATGAGGCAAAGTTTTGTAAATCCTTCATATATGCTTATAAATAATATATATTCTACAGTTGTTGGATGTGTGTCTTATAAATGTCATTTATAACTGTTTTCTCAATTATATTGTTGGATTTCCCTATATACTTTTTTTTTTTGCTTTTATAATCTATCAATTATTGGAAGAGGCATTTTGAAATTTTCCTGATGGCAGAACATTATTCATTTATCTTGTAGTTCTGAAAATTTTTGTTTGATGTAGTTGGGAGATTTGACACTAGGTGCATGCAAATTTGCAATTGCTATCTACTCCAGATAAATTGAGTATTTTATTATAATTTAGTAACTATTTTTAGTTCCAGAAATACTTTTTGCCTTGGGCTCTATTTTTTCTGGTATTAATGGAAGTTATACAACCTTAGTTTTGGTGTGTCTGTTGTGAACGACATAAAGCTGTGTATGTCACCCAGACTGCCTTTGTTGGGAAAGTTAATTCACATATGCACAAATGATAAAAAACTTATATTCAATTGCTATTATTTGATGTTAATTCTACCATATATTTTTAACTTATGCCTGGTTTTTATGGTTTTGTGTTTCCTCCTCTTTTTTCCTTTCCTTTGAATTCAAATATATTCCCATCCATATTTCATTCTGTTGTATTCTTTAAATAATTACTCTAAAATTTTAATATATATTTAGTTTAGATGCTAGCTTCAGTAACTGTCTTTGCCCACTACTCAAATAGTACAAAGGACCAAGTGCAAAGACCTGCTTTGCTAGCTAGTGTCCAAGGATATGGGTACATTACTTATTGAGAAAACCGGAATTGCCAAACGGATTTGAGGAGTTCCCAGTTCAGGTTCACTGCCAGAGCACAATGTCAAGGGGCTCAGGAGAGACTCAACTGATGTTTGAAGTCATTTACTAGGAATTTGATCTATGGCTGAAGGTTTTGTTCCCTGTTAAATTGTACACAGTATATTTATACATTTAAAGAATTGTTTCATTACTTCCAAGTAAATATTAAAGAAAGCTATGATCAAGATTTGAAAAAAATGTTCTCAGAAAGTCAGAATATGTGAACAATGGGGGTTTGGAAATGATGAGCAAGCGAGATCAGGAGGCACTACTAGGTGAGAGGCACACGGATTTGGGAAGAGCCAGAGTAACACACACAAAAAACAGACTTCATTGACAGCACAGTTTGCTTAAGTTTTCACAGAGAGCTTGAAACCAGAAACTTGGGGTAAAATAAAATTTTAAGAAGTGGTTCATGATTTCTTGACTTAACACCAGCCCAGAAATTTCAGCAAATTGCTTTTTGCTGCTTTTGTAGATTCCAGTTGAAATAAAACTATCAATGACGACAGGGAGATGTGATTAGTAATTTCCTTGGGGTTAATTTGTGGATTGCTCTTTTGTTAAGAAGTTCTGGAAATTGATACAAGGGAAATGTCAAACTATATGCACAATTACAAAATAAAAGCAACTTCTATTAAGGACAAAAAACCAAAATAAATTGAAAATGTTACCACAACATTTGCTAGAGCCTTTAAAGTACTTGGGCTTATCTTGGTCTATAAGGTAGAAGCCAATTAAAGATGATTTTATTTTATTTATTTTATTTTTCTTAGAGACAGGGTCTCACTCTGTCACTCAGGATAGAGTTTGATGGTGTGATCATACCTCAGTCTTGAACTCCTGGGTTTAAGAAATTCCCCTGCCTCGGTCTCCCTGGTAACTGTGTCTGTAGACTAAATGCCTGGCTAATTAAAACAAAACAAAACAAAACAAAATTTTTTTTGCTTTTGTATTTTTTAAAGACAGGGTCTTGCTATGTTGCCCAGACTGTTCTCAACCTCCTTGAGCTTAAGTGAACCTCCTACCTTGCCCTAGGATTACAAACATAAGCCACTTTGTCAGGCAAGGGACAATCTTTTAAAAGAATGAGTAGGAGCCATTTTTGTAATGCATGCCATTGTGTCTTACACTTGCTTTCATTTTTACCTTAGAAAAATATCGAGTGAAAGAAATTTTGTATGACTAGAGACACCATTTAAATTTCCAGTATAGTTTTCTATAAAATAGATTTCATAATTTATAAAAAACAGGTTTTTATATAAAACTATTTTTGCTGCTTCTATTTTATCTAAAGACAATTGGATTTTCTACATTAAAGATACATTATGAAGTCTAATGTGCAGAAGGTTTGTGACAATGGCCTGGGAAATGAAATTATAACTGTGGGACTATTGAGATTTTACTTAGATCTGCCATTCTACCTCTGATATCTGTATTTAATAAGAAGAAATGAAGATATTTTTAAAAAATTTCTATGCTAGAACTTGACTATTTCATTGAACTCTTGGGGATGACCACTTTTTACTTAAAAAAAAATCAAGTTTAATTTTATTGTGCTTCTACCTCGGCGTGCAAAATTTCTGATTTAGAAAGTCACATATGTTCTTCTCCACAATTTCTTGATTTCAACTCTGTACCCCTAACAAAGAAAAATGAAGGAAGGAAGAAAGGAAGGAAGGAAGGAAGGAAGGAAGGAAGGAAGGAAGGAAGGAAGGAAGGAAGGATAGAGGGAGGGAGGCAGGGAGGGAGGGAAGGAAGGAAAGAGGGAAAGAAAGAGAGAAAGAGAAAAAGAAAGAAGGAAGAAAGAAAACAGAAAAATTTGCCACAGGATTTAGGAGTTAGAAATAAGAGACATTGGTCAAGTTGTGGACCCTGACCACACCTTCTGAAAGGAATTTTGAGATGATTTCATCTAATTCCTCATTTCTCACTTGCTGTTTAGTTCAGGCTGTTATTAGTTTGAGTATAATGTGTCTCAGCATGGTCTTCTACATATTTATCCTGCAAAATGTTCACTGGGATCTTAAATTTGTAAATATATTTATCAAAATTGAGAAATCCAGGACCATTAGTTGTTCAAATATAATTTTTTGTCCATTCTATCTTATCTCTTATTATAGAACTCCAATTAGTTGTGTATTTAAGGTCTCGATATTGTCTATAATGGGTATATCAGGCTCTGTTAATTTTTCTCTTTATTCTTTACATCAAATTATTTCTATTAATCTATCTTCTGAAGTACATGCTCTTTGCCCTGCAATCTCTAAATTGCTCCAGTGAACATTTTATTTCGAATATTGTATTTTTATTTTCAAGATTTCATTTCTAAAGTATTTTTAAAAATCATTTTTCAGCTGGACTCGGTGGCTCAGCCTGTAATCCCGCCCTTTGGGAGGCCCAGGGCAATGAATTGCCTGAGCCTGCAGGTTCAAGACCAGCCTGGGCAACTTGGTGAGACCTCATCTCTACAATAAATCAAAAAAATTAGCCGGGCGTGGTAGTGCGCTCCTGTAGTTCCAGCTACTTGGAAGGCTGAGGCAGAAGGATTGCCGGAGCCCAGCAGGTCGAGGCTGTGGTGGCCGGGAGTGTGCCACTGCACTCCAGTCTGGGCGATAGAGTGAGACTCCAACTCAAAAAAAAAAAAAAATCATTTTTCTTTCATTGAAGTCATTTCCTATCTTTTGATTCATCAAGCCAATTTCTTACATGCTTGAAAATGGTTATAACAGCTACTTTAAAATTCTGTCCTGCTAATTTTAACATATGGTTTATTTCAAATTTTTATTTTCTCACGAGACTGTATGTCATTTTATTGATTTATCAACTGTCATATGATTTTGAATTATATATTGGACATTATGACAACTAAGTTGTGAAGGCACTAGATGCTGTTATTTTTTGTAACACATATTTCATTTGTTTTAGCAGGAAATTATATTGATTACACTTTACAAATTCTGCCTCTTGGGTAGCAGCTCAGATATGAGTTCAGAATTGTCATTAGCTGGGTGGCTTTGAGTTTCTTCTGGACATTTGAGGTCTGGAATCAGCCACAGATGAAGGCAGAATGAATTTGGTGACCCCCTGCTGGCTCTTTTGGGATTATTCTATTCTTCAGTGCTCATGTTTCCTGTAATTATTTTTCTGGAACCTTTGGGAAGTATGACTCGTGTTCTCCCACCAGTGTCCGCATACCATGCTGAACAAAAGAACAAAACAAAACCTTCAACTGTGAAAGCAGAACATGCAACTCTTCTCACCAGACTCTTAATGTACTCAACTAAATAATTTCCCTGCCTTCTTTGTAATTAGGCTGGACATATGATTCAGTTATGTCCAGCTATACATAATTGGAAATACCTAGGAAAGTATTTCATTTCTTATGTATAGGCTTTGCCCTTTCCTGAAATGAGGACATGGTGGCTCAGGATGGCTCTGGACTGAGCACAGAGTCTTATAGAATTGTGAAGGAAAGGCCAAAGGAATGATTGGAATTTTAGATATTTTTGTGTAGCTAACCAAAGCCAGCAACCACTTACTCTGGATTTCTTTTTTTATGAGAAAAAAGGAATCTCTATTTTACCTTCCATAGGATGTAATCATATAATTTACATATTTTTATAAAGTTTTTTTCAAAAAACAGTACATTTCTTCTAGGCTATTCAGTTGGCTAATATTAATTTCTTATGGGCTTTCTTTTTTAGATTACATCAGTTGTAATGGCTTCTTTTTCATTTGATTTGTGATTTTATTTATTTGAATCTTCTGTCTTAGTCTTGCTATGGGTTTGTCAATTTATCTTTTCAAAAAAGCAACTCGGTGTAACTGATTTTGCTGTTAGTTTATATTCTCTATTTTATTTATTTCTGCTCTGCTCTTTATTATTTTCTTCTTCCTGCTAACTTTGGGCTTAGTTTGTTTTCTTTTTCTGACTCCTTGAAGTGTAAAGTTGTGGGATTTAGTTGAGATTTTTCTGCATCTTTCATTTGTCTCAAGGTGTTTTCTAATTTCATTTTGGATTTCCTTTTTGTCCTGATGGTTGTTCAAGGGCATGTTATTTTATTTCCACATATTTATGACTTTTCCAGTTTTCCTTCCACTATGAAATTCCAGATTTATTCTATTGTGGTCAGAAAAGTATACCTGGTACAATTTTAGTTTTCTTAAATGTGTTAAGTCTTATTTTGTGATATAAAGTGATCTATTCCGGAGTGACTTCTGTGTGCACTTGAGAAAAATGTGTATTCTGCTGCTGTTGTATAAAATGTTCTGTATTATGCCTATGAGGTCCACCTAGTCTGTAGTGTTGTTCAAGTCCTCTGCTTTCCTATTAATCTCCTAAGTTTTTATTTATTATTGAAAGCTGGGTATTGAAGTCATCTCCTATTGTTGCATTATTACCTATTGCTTGCTTCAGTTCTAGAAATGTTTGCTTCATATATTTAAATGCTCTGATTATACATACATATATATATATATATGGTGGATTAATTATTTTATCATTGCATAGTTTCTTACTTGTCTCTTAACAGTTGTTGTGAAGTCCATATGTTTGTCCTTCTTTATGGCTGCATAATATTCCATTGTGTATATGTACCACATTTTTTTATCCAGTCCAGCTTCAATGGGCAGCATGGTTGGTTCTATGTTTTTGCTATTGTGAATAGAGTTGCAACAAACATGTGTGCAGGTATCTTTTTTTGTGAATGATTTGAGTTTTTGCATGTATATTCCCAGTAGGGGGATTGCTGGGTCATATGGAAGGTCTTTTGACAGTTCTTGACTTAAAGTCTTGTTTGTCTGAATCAAGTATAACCACCCCTGCTCTCTTTTAGTTTTCATGGAACAATTTTTCTATCCCTTCACTTTCAGCCTATGTGTACCCTTAAATCTAAAGTGAGTTTTTTTTAGAAAACTTATACTTTGATCTTGTTATTTTAGTCATTCAGTTACTTTTGATTGGGGAGCTTATTTTGTTAACATTTAAAGTAGTTATTGAATATACAGAGCTTTCATTTATTCTTAAGTATCTTTTCTTTTGGATGCTATCATAAACTGGATTTTTTCCTTGATTTCTTTTTCAGATTTAGTGTACAGAGATGTGACTTTTGTGTATTACTTTTGAATACTGCTACTTTACTAAATTTTTCTATTAGTTTGTGTGTGTGCATGTGTGTAATCTTTAGAGTTTTTTTGCACATAGGATCATGTCATTTGCAAATAATTAATGTTTTACTTCTTATTTTCCTATTAGAATGCCTCTTATTTATTTTCCTTATCTGATTGCTCTTGCTAGAACTTCCAGTACTATTGTATGTTATAGAAATGGTGTTAAGGCTTTCTTGTCTTTTACTAGCTCTCAGTGGAAAAGCATTACTTTTTCTCTCATTAATTATTGATATTAGCTGTGGGATTTTTATAAGTGGCCTCCATTTATGTTGAGAAAGTTTCCTCTATATCTATTTTTTGAGAGTTTTTATTCTGAACGGTTGTTAATCTCTGTTAGATGATTTTTATACCCCATTGAGGCGATCATTTTAAAAAAATCTTTCATTCTCTTAGTATGGTATATATCACTTTGATTTGTGTATGTTAAACCAAACTTGTACCTCAGAGATAAATCCCACTTGGTCATGTTGAATAATCTTTTCAATGTGTTGTTAAACTTGGTTTGATAGCATTTTGTTGAGGATTTATGGATCTATGTTCTTCAGACATATTGTCCTGTAGTTTTATTTTCTTGTGGTGTCTTTGTCTGACTTTGGTATCTGATGATGCTGGTCTCATAAAATGAGTTTGGAAGTATTCCTTCTTCTTATGTTCTTTGAAAGAGGTTAAGAAATACTGTTACTAATTTTTCTGTAAATATCTGGTATAAATCAACCATATGGCCATTTAAGCCTGGGATTTCCTTTGCTGGCAAGCTTTTGTTTACTACTTAAATCACTTTATTTATTATTGATCTGCTCAGGCTTTCTATTTTTTCTTGATTTGGTCTTGGTAGGTTACATGTGCATAGGAATGTATCCACTTTCTCTAGGTTATTCAATTTGTTGACATATAATTGTTAGTAGTAGTCTTTTATAGCCCTCTTATTTTTGTGATATCGGTTGTAATGTCTCCTCTTTCATTTATAATTTTGTTTATTTGAATCTTCTTTCTTTATTATTAGTCTAGCGAAGAGTTTGTCAATTTTGTTTATCTTTTTCCAAAAAATAAACTTTTAATTGTGTTGAGTTTTTTGATTCTCTATTTTATTTACTTCTGCTCTTTATTATTTTCTTCCTTCTACTAACTTGAAAATTAGCTGTTTCTTATTTTTCTAGATCCTTGATATATAAGGTTCCGTAAACTATAAAAATACTGATAAAAAATAGAAGACGTAAGTGGAAAAACATAGTATGCTTATGAGTTGAAACAATATTTTTTAAATGTTCATGGCACACAAAGTAATATGCAGATTTAATGTAAATCTAATGACATTCACTGAAATAGAAAAAAAATTCTGAAATGTGTATGTAACTGAGAAGACCACAAATGGCTAAAGTAATCTTAAGGAAACAAACAAACAAACAAACAAAAAACACTGGTGGCATCACGCTTCTTGATTTCAAATTGTATTGCAAAGCTATAGTCATAATAAAACAGCATGGTATTGACATAAAAATGGAGTTTGACCAGTGAAACAAAATAGAGAGCCTAGAAATAAACTTATACATATATGGCCAAATTATCTTTGACAAGGGTGTCAAAAAACACAAAATGGAGAAAAAATAGTTTTTTCAGTAAATGATGTTAGGAAAACTGAATATCCATGTGCAAAATAATAAGTCTGGACCTTTCTTCTATATCATACACACAAATCAAGTCAACATGGGTTAAAGACTTAAATGTAAGATGTGAAACCATAAAATTTATAGAAAAGTAGTGGAAAACCTCTTTGATATTGGTCTTAGCAATGACATTTTGGATATAAAATCAAAAGCTCAAGTAAAAAAGCATTGATAAACAAGTGTGACCACATCAAATAAGAACACTTCTGCACAGAAAAGAAAACAACAAAGTGGAAAGGCAACATATGAAATGGAAGAAAATATTTGCAAATTTTATAACTGATAAGAGGTTAACATCTAAAATATGCAAAGAACTCATATAATTCACTAGCAAAAATATACCTAAATAACTTGATTTAAAAATAATCAAAGGACCTGAACAGATATTTCTCCAAAGAAATATACAGATCGTCAACAGGTATATGAAAAGGTGTCAATATCACTAATTATTGGGAAATTCAAATTGAAATGACAAGGAGATATTGCCTCACACTTGATAAGAAATATAATATCAAAAATACAAGAGTTAAGTTTTGAGAGGTTGTGAAGAAATGGGAGCCCTTGTGCACTATCAATGGAAATATAGATGGGCTCATGCTGTTAAGGATGCAGAGAAGAGGAAATGGTTCTGTTCTACACTGCTGTTGGGGATGCAAACTAGTTCAACCTCTATGGAAAACAATGTGATGATTTCTAGAGAACTAGAAGTCGACTGTCCATATGATCCAGCAATCCCCCTACTGGGAATATACCCAGAAGAACTCAAATCATCCTACCAAAAAGATAACTACACAAATGTTCATAGCAGCATTATTTACAATAGCAAAAACCAACTTTGCTGTCCACTGAAACTGTACTGAATAAAAAAATGTGGTCCAAATACACAATGGAATATTATGCTGCCATAAAGAAGGACAAACTTATGGACTTCACAGCAACTTAGAGGGATTTAGAGTCTATAATACTCAGTGATCTATCACAGGAAAAAAGAACCAAGTACCACATGTTCTCACTCATAAGCAAACCCTGAACATTTACCATATTACTGTAAAAAAGAGATTGGCAGTAGGGGGACACCTCTGGGGGAGGGGGTGGGCTCAAAAACATCAATAATCATACCGGATCTTGAACCAGGCAAAGTGGGGACCAAAGGGAGGTGCAAACTTTACCTTATGATGACCACTTAAAATTAAAATTAAAAAATTTTTAAAACTTTATGGATGCTCTTCAAAAATTAAAAATAGTACTACCACATGACCTACCTATTCCTCTGTTGATGGTATACTCAAAAGAAATAAAATCAGCACTTTGTTGAGATATCTGCATTCTCGTTTTCATTGCAGTATTATTCACAATAGCCAAGATCTAGAAACAAGCTAAGTGTCCATCAATGGGTGAATGGATAAAAAAGTAATATATATATAAAGTTATACATATAATGTGTATTATATATATACATATGTATTCCATTATATGTATTATATATATACATATATATTCCGTTATATATAAGAAATGAAATCTTTTTCAGCTTTAAAAAAGAATGAAATTCTGTTGTTTTTGCCAACATGAATGAACCTGTTGTTTTTGCCAACATTAATGACGTTATGTTAAGTAAAATAATAAAGGCATAGGAAAAAAATACCACATGCTCTCACTTAAAACATCAAACACATATTAATAGAGAATAAAATGATGCTTGCTAGAAAAAGGGATGGGAAGAACATAAGTGGATTTAGCTCAAAGCATAAAATTTTTCATTTATGTGGTATAATTAAGTCTAGAGATACAAAGTACAGTATGAAGACAATGGTTCATATTGTATTGTATAAGAAAAATTTGCTAAGTGGAAAGATTTTAAGTGTTCTTACCAGATACCAAAAAAGTTAACTATGTAAGATGATGCAAATGTTCATGTGTTTGGCTACAGTAATCAATTCACTATGTATATGTATATGAAAACATCACATTGTGTACTTTAAATATGTACAATATAAATAATTAAATAAAATAAACAAATTATTGAAAAAATTTACTATTGCTATTTATTAATTTTTGTTTGTTTCATAGTTTTTTACCTGTCTTTTTTTCTCCTACTGTCTTCCTTTGATTTTGTGGAATTTTTTTCTGTTTATGTGCTTCAATTTATTTTTGTTTGTGCAACTTTTATTGTGCAACAATTATACAGTATTTTCTATTTGTTTATATACTTATCTTTGCCAATGAATTTCATACAGTCTGTTACATACTATCATTTACTACTTAGTGTCCTTTTTTCTCAACTTAAAGAACTCCCTTTTGTATTTCTTATAAGGTAGGTCTAGTGGTAATGAGCTTCATCATCTTTTGTTTGTCTGGAAAAACCTTTATTTCTACTTCATTTTCTAAGGTACAGTATTCTTAGCTGAGTTTTTTTATTCAGTACATTGAATATGCCATTCCATTCTCTTCTGGACTGCAAGATTTATGCTGAAAAATCTGCTGTCAGTCTTATGGAGTTTCCCTTATATTCTTGCTGCTTTAAAAATTATCTTATTCCCAGAAAAAAAAACTCATGCAAATAAGATTAACTGATCTTTGACAAGTGTGCCACAAATACACAATAGGAAAAGAACATTCTTTTAAACAAATGTTTTGAGAAAATTGAATATCCACATGCAAAAGGCTAAAGTCAGATCCTTATCTTACAGTATAAACAAAAAGACAACTAAAGATAGATTAAGAACCTAAACTTTAGACCCAAAAGTATAAAACTCCCAGAAGAAAACAGGGGTAAATCTTCATAACATTGGTCTTAGGATTGGTTTCATTATTTGATACTAAATGCACAACCAACAAAAGCAAAAATAAGACAAATAGAACATTAAATGAAAAAGCTTCTGCATAGCAAAAAAAAAACCAAAAAACAGCAGAGTGAAAGATAGCCTCCAAAATAAGAAAATATTTGCAAACCATATATGTAAGAAGAAATTAATATCCAAAATATATAAAAATTCTATGATTATATATTTTTAAAAGTAACAACTTGATTAAATATAGGCTAAGAACTTGAATATACATTTATCTAAAGAAAACTTACAATTGACCAATATATGAGAAAATATTGTGTCAGTAATCATCAGGAAATGCAAATTAAAATCACAATAAGCTATCACTTTATACCTGTTAATGTAGTTATTATCACCACAGCAAAGGACAACACGCATTGAAAAGGATGTAAAATAATTACAACTCTCATGCACTGTTGGAAATGCAAAATTGTGTAGTCAATATAAAAAACAATATTGAAGTTCCTCAAAAATTCAGAAATAGAGCTACTATATGATCCAGCAACTCCAGTTCTGTGTATTTATGCAAAAGAATTGAAATCGGAATTTCAATGAGATAACTGCACTACCATGTTCATAGTGACACTATTTGCAATAGCCAAGACACAGAAATAGTCAAAACATCCATGTGCAGATGAATGGTTAGAGAGATTTACTATTTTAGAGAGTCTTCCTGGAAATTATCTTAAATTCCTATCTTGTGCCTGAGAACTGCTGAGCCAAAAGTGCTGTTTAGGAGAAGATACTTGAGCTTGATCCAGAACCCATATAGGTGGCAGGCTAGAGATTATCAATTTCACCTCTTGTAGCTCTCTTAGGTTCTGTCTCAGGCATGATGTGAACCAAGTAACCCTAAGAATTTCTAAACTTTACTGTTATGGGGTCACTGGCCACTCTAGTTACAGGAGAGCTATCTGGTAAATATCTCTTCCACTGAGCAGGACAGTATATATTTCCTGGAATTGTGTGAGTTGGGCTATCAGTATGATAGTGGCTTGTTTGGGGTAATTCACATTATTTATATAGACATGGATCTTAAAGCAAATATTTGCTGGGGGCCGCACAACACTCTGGAGCTGACCCAGTTCTTCATTCCCTTGATTGAATTCAATTATATTGCCTTGAATATGAACAGCATGAAAATTAGAGAGACAAAGAAAATAAGCAGTCGTTGACAGTAAACTTTCAATAGAAAATACTTTTTGTTTTTAAGAATTTAGCCATAAGGGGATGGAGAGAGGGACACATAGCATCACTAAAGGTGCTTGATCCTAAACCAGGGGAAGTGAAGATTAGTGGGAGGCCCAAACTTCACCTGTATGTAGACCACTTATGTACCTAATCCTGACTTGTAACCCAATTTTTAAAAATAAAATAAGAGGGGAAAAAACTTTAGCGATCAATTAAGTTTTTCTTTTCTTTTATGAATAATGACTCATATGCCAGTTATCAACAGGCAAAAGCATTTTTCCTCTTAAATGGATATAAACACTGATAACAAAGTCATGTCAATTTATCTGGAAAGATCCTCTTAGAAGGTATCAATCACAAGTCATGCTTTATGAAAAAGTATATATTTTTGAGTTTATATATTCTTTATATATAGCCTTGCTTATACAATTTTCCCTCACAGAAGTTTCCAAACTTACAATTTTTAAAGATTGAGGGCATTATCAGAATGCACTGTGCTTTTTTTTTGTGAGCTATAAACAAGAGATACCAAAAAAAGTATACACATTTTAAGTATGACATTTGCTCAAAAGATCAAATGAATGCTAGCATCACCATGCGACAGCAGGACAGTCAAAGAAAATGGTGAAAGCGCAGTTGAGTGAAAGTCATACTACACATTGCTACTGTAATTCAATTTTGAAAAGTAATACATAGATAACATCTCTTAAAATATGTATACATTTTTGACATCCCTATATATATATATATATATATATATATATAAAATCTATCTATAATCATTCTTTCTATCTATCATCTATCTATCTTCTATCTAATCTATATATATGGCATATATATAGTGTGTGTGTATAAATATACACATGCTTTATATCACTTAACAGAATATGCATTCAAATCCTGGGCATAAAATGAATTTTTGATGTACTTACCATATATTCCTAAGATTTCAACAATTATCACAAATATTCATGAAAAAAGGAAACCTAAAGTATCTAAAGCAGAAAGGGTCAGACAAGCTGTCCTGCTCTGAAGGGCTAGAGATGTTTCCATGTGAGAGTGTTTACTGGTGGTGAAATCATCCCCAAGAAAATTTTATAAGATTGGTTAAGGATAAATAAGATAAATTTGATTAGGCTTTCAGGACAACCAGCAGTAATCATTAAACCAGCTCGCCCTTGGCCCTCTTCCTATAGCTTGTCACGGATTTCTAACCGTGGATAACATATCCATTGTCACAAGACTCTTCGTTCTTTTTCTGTTCTGTAGATAAAATCTAAGTCATTATGAGATAATAAGATTTCCATTTTAGGTTCTCTTTTAGGTTCTGCATCCTGATAATACTACTGATGCCGGTTGGTCTGAGGGGTCCAGCAGCAAGCTGGCTCGTTGAAGAAGACACTCTCCACATCCTGATGATTTCATCCCTCTTATTCTGACCAATCAATAACCCAAATTTTCCCTTTGCCCTCCATGATCTCTTTAAAGACCCTTACTTAGAACCAGCTGACGAAATGGATGTGAGACTTGAGAATTCCTTCTATTTCCTCATTTGGCACCTTGCAATTATTAGACTCTGCCTCTGCTACAAACCTTGCTGTCTATGTATTGGTCTGTTGCTGCACAGCACACACACACACAAACCTGGACATCCTGTGACGGTAGTTTTGGCCAGGCACGATGGCTCAAACCTGTAATCCCAGCACTTTGGGAGGCTCAGGCAAGAGTATTGCCTGAGCCCACGGGTTTGAGACCAGCCTGGGCAAAATGGCGAGACCTCGTCTCTACACTACATCAAAAAATTATCTGGGCGTGGTGGCACATGCTTGTAGTTCCAGCTACTTGGAAGACTAAGGTAGAAGGATTGCCTGAGTCCGGCAGGTCGAGGTTAGGTGGCCGTGAGCATGCCACTGCACTCCAGCCTGGGCGACAGAGTGAGACTCCAGCTCAAGAAAAGATAAAAAGAAAAGATAAAAACAGTAGTTTTGTTAAAGGTTGAAGCTTCCTTTACATTTCGGGAACTTGAATTACAGTTCCCCCAAAATCTCCTTGAGGCTTTTTGTTTTGTAAAATAGTCTTACATTTATTTTAACCCAATTAGAATTTCAGAAAGAGAGAAAGCAATTACCAGAAAACCTTTGCTGGCCTGCATTTTCTGGAAATATTTTTTCTTAATATACTTAACAATAAGAAAATTGTACTTTTATATTATTTATTTATTTGTTTACTTGTTTTAGATTCAAAGGGTACATGTGAAGTTTTGTTACATAGGTATACTGTGTATTGTTGAGGTTTGACTTCTATTCAGCCAATCACTTAAGCAGCAAGCATGGTACCCATTGGGTGGAGTTTTAATGCTTACCACCCTCCCTCTGTCCCCTCTTTAAGAGTCTTCTGTGTCTGTCATTTTCATCCTTATGCTTGTGGGGTACTCAATGTTTAGCTACCACTTGTAAGTGAGAATAAGTGATATTAAGTTGCCTGTATCTATGATAATTCACTTAGAATAATGGTCTCCACCTGCATCTATGTTGCTGCAAAAGACACAATTTCATAACTTTTTTTATGACTATGTAGCATCCCATGGTGTATATATACCACATTTTCTTGATATGGTCCACTGTTGATGGACAACTAGGCTGATTCCATGATTTACTATTTTGGATAGTGCTGCGATAAACAGATGTGTGCAGGTGTCTTTTTGGTAGAAGGATTTATGCCACTAGTAAGATTGCTGGAATTGACTGATAAATCTATTTTTAGTTCATTGAGAAATCTCCAAACTGTTTTCTAGAGGGGCTGAACTAGCTTGCAATCCCTTCAACAGTGTATGAGTATTCCCCTTTCCTCCACAATCTCACCAACATCTGATTTTTTTTGTTTTGACTTAGACTTTTTAGTAACAGTCATTCTGACTGGTGTGGATGGTATCTCATTGCGGTTTGAATTTGCATTTCTCAGATAATTAGTAACATTGAACATTTTTTCATACATTTGCAGGCCACTTTATGTCTTCTTTTGAATAATATCTGTTCATGTCTCCTTCCCCACTATTTAATGACGTGATTTGGGTTGTTTCCCCTTTTGATTCATTTGAGTTTCTTATAAATTCTGTATATTAGTCTTTATTGGATGCATAGTTTGCAAATATTTTCTCCCATTTGGCAGGTTGTCTGTCTACTCTGTTGATTTCTTTTGCTTTGCAGAATCTTTTAGTTTAATTAGATCCTATGTGTCAATTTTGGGCTCGGCTGCATTTGCTTTTGAGGTCTTGGTCATAAATTAATTGCCTAGGCCCAATGTCCAGACAAGTGTTTCCTAGGATGTCTTCTGGGATTTGTGTAGTTTGAGGTTTTTTGTTAAAGTCATTAATATATTGTTTGTTAATTTTTGTATATGGCAAGAGGAAGGGGTCCAGCTTCATTATTCTGCATATGGTTAGCTAGTTTTTGCAGCACCATTTGTGTTTTTGTATTTTTTATGACTTTTATTACAGAGATATGGTGTACAAGTCAGGATTAAGTACATGAGTAGTCTAAGTGCAGGTGAATTTTGAGCCTCCAAGTGGTCCTCACTTCCCCTGGTTTAGGATCAAGTACGCTTTTTGTTGTTACATGCCCCCTTCCCTTAGCATTGTTCTGCAACTGCTGATCCCTCCCTTGTGCTATTGTGATTAACATTCAGGACTCACTTTTGAGTAAGAACATAGCCTCATTTGTTCAATAGAGTTTTCTTTCCCCCAGTGCTTATTTTTGTTGATTTTATCAAAGATAAGATTGTAAGACAGCAATTTAATTTTGATATACTGTATTCTGTTCTGTTTTTTTTTTTAAATAATTTTTATTATAAAGATGTAGGGTACATTTCAGGGTTAGATATACAAACATTGATCATGCAGGTACACTTGTTGATGAGGTATGCCCCTCCCACCCTTACAGATTCCCTCAACTGCCAATCCCACCCTCTCCTCCCCTGACAGTTTCCCACTACTGCCTATCAGACTACATGTGTATCTTTGTATCAGTACCATGCTGTTTTAGTTACTGTACCTTGCAGTAAAGTTTAAAGTCTGGAAATGGATAGCTCTGGCTTTGTTCTTTTTTTCAGGATTGTTTTGGATAGTTAAGCTACTTTTTGCTTCCATGTGTATTTAAGTATTTTTTTTTTTTTTAGATCTGTGAAAAATGATGTTGATATTTTGATAGGAATTGCATTGAATATGTAGATTGTTTTGGGAAGTATGGACATAATAACAATATTTGTTTTTCCATTCCATGAGCATGGGATGTTTTTCCAATTGTTTGTGTCATCTTTGATTTCTCTCAAGAGTATCTCACAGTTCTCACTGTAGAGATCTTTCTTGGTTAGGTGTATTCTCGGTTATTTGTGTGTGTGTGTGTGTGTGTGTGTGTGTGTGTGTGTGTGTGTGAGTGTGTCATAAATGGGATTGTGTTCCTGATTTTTTTCTCAGCTTGAATGCTGTAGGTGTATAGAAATGCAACTGATTATTGAGCATTCATTTTGTATCTTGAAACTTTACTGAATTCATTTATGAGTGCTAGGAGTTTTTTGGTGAAGTTTTTAGGGTTTTCTAAATATAGAATTACATCATATGCAAAAAAACATGATTATTTAAACTTATCTTTTTTTATTTGGATATGCTTTATTTCTTTCTCTTGTATGATTGTTTGGTCAGGGGCTTCCAGGACTATGTTGAATAGAACTAAAATGAATAGACGTCCTTGTCTTGTTCTAGTTTGAGGAGGAATGCTTGCAACTTTTGCCCATTAAGTACAATGTTGGCTGTGGGTTTGTCATAGATAACTCTTATTATTTTGAAGAATATTCCTTTGATGCTTAGATGATTGAGAATTTTTATCTTGAAGGAGTGTTGGATTTTACAAAATGCGTTTGCTGTGTCTATTCAGATAATTGTGTGGTTCTTTTTGTTACAACTTTAGAATTGTGTGGTTCAGGTGATAATTTGTTACATAAGTAAATTGCATGAAGGTGAGGTTGGGCTTATAGCTAGCTCTCTCCCCCATTAGTAGTGGGCATGGCACCCAATGGATGGTTGTGTGCCCTTTATCTTCCTTCCTTTTTTCCAGCCTTTAGCAGTTCCCAGGGTCTGTTGTTCCTGTACTGGGGCCTGTGTGCCCAATGTTTACTGTCCAATTATGAGTGAGAACATGCAATATCAGCTTTTTGTTTCTATGATACTTCACTTAGAATGATGATCTCTAGCTGCATCCATGTTGCTATAAAAAATGATTTTGTTCTTCTTTATGGCTACATAGTATTTCATCAAGTATATGTGTTACATTTTTTAATCCAGACCACTTTCAATGGACATCTCAGTTCATTCCGTGTATTTGCTATTGTGAATAGGGCTGCAATAAATGTATTCGTACAGGTGTCCTTTTGGTAGAGCAATTTACATTCCACTGGCTATATTCCCAGGAATGAAATTGCTGGATTGAATGATAGCTCACATTTTAGTTGAGAAATTGCTGCACTGCTTTCTACAAAGTCAAACTATCTTATATTCCTACTAACAGTGTACAAACATTCCCTTTCCTCTGCAGCCTCACCAATACTTGTTGCTTTTGACTTTTTAATGGTAGCTATCCTGACTTGTGTGAGGTGATAATCTCATTGTAGTTTTGATTTGTATTTCTCTAATGATTAGTGATGTTGAACATGTTTTCACATGTTTCTTGGGTGCTTGGATGTCTTCCTTTAAGATGTGTTTGTTCATGTCCTTTGCCCATTTTAAAACGGGTTTATTTGTTTTATCTCTGTCAATTTGTTTGAGTTGCTTATAGATCCTAGATGTTAGCCCTTTGTTGGACACATAACTTGCAAACATTTTCCCCATTCTATAGGTTGTCCCTTTACTCTTTTTATGGTTTCTTTTGTTCTGGGAAAAAAAACCAAAAACCAAAAAAAAAAAAAAAAACTTTATTAAAGTCCCAACCATCAATTTTAGATTTTTTTGCATTTCTTTTGAGGACTTGACCATGACTTTATTTCTTAGGCTGATGTTTAGGAGGGTGTTCTCTAAGTTTTCTTCTGAGATTCTTATAGTCTAAGGTTTCACATTTAAGTTCTTGATCAATTTTGAGTTAATTTTTATATATTAAGGTCAGTTCCATTCTTCTACATGTGGATACCCAATTTTCCCAGTTCCATTTGCTAAATATGGTTTCCTTCCCCCAATGTTTGTTTTTGTCAGCTTTGTCAAAGACTAGTTTGTTGAAGGTCTATGGTTTTATTTCTGGATTTCTTGTCCTGTTCCATTCCATTGGCTGATGTGCTATTTTTTTTTACCAGTACTAGGCTACCAGACTGTTTTGGTTCCTCTTTCCTTGTAATAATGCTTGAAGTCTGGGAATGAAATGCCTTCAGCCTTTTTTTTTTCCCCCCTGAGGATTGCTTTAGGTATTTGGGCTCTTTTTTGCTTTTTGTCTTTTTTAGGTCTATGAAAAGTGAGGCTGAAAATGGAATTGAGTTGAATCCGTAGATTTCCTTGAGTAAAAAGTACATCATGACAGTATTAATTCTTCCAGTTGATTCTTCCCCTTGTGTTGTCTGATTTCTTTGAGGAGTGTTTTGTACTACTTATTGAAAAGATATTTCACTGCTTTAGTAAGATGAAAACTCTGGTATTTTATTTTTTGTGGTTATTTTGAATTAGATTGTGTTTTTTATTGCTTTCTCAGTCTGCTTCATATTGGTATATAAAAATGGAACATACTTTTGCTCACAAGCCTTTACCAAAGTTGTTTATCAGTGCAAGGAGATTTTTGACAGATTCTCAAAGTTATAAGAATAGAATCATATCACCTATAAAGAGAGATCATTTAACTTTCTCTCTTCCTCGTTGAATACCCCTAATTTCTTTCTTCTGCCTAGTTGCTCTGACTAGGACTTCAAATATTATGTTTATTAGGGGGGACAAAAATTGCAAGCTTGGATTATTTTTAGCGAGAATACTTCTAGATTCTGCCATTAAAAATGCTGTTGATCACAGGTTTGTCATAGAGGGCTCTTATTATTTTGAGGAATATCTCCTCTGTGCCTAGGTGTTTGACAGTTTTTATCAAGAAGGTAGGTTGGATTTTACAAAAATTGTTTTCTTGTCTTTGAAGACCATCATGTCATTCTTGGTTTTATACCTGTATGTATTACATTTATTGAATTACATATGTTAAACAAGCCTTGCATACCTAGAATGAAGCTCATCTAGTCTTGATGAGAATTTGTGCATCTATATACATCAGGGAAAATAGTCTAAGGTGTTTTGCTTTGTTTTGTTCCTTGTTGGGTCTTTGGCATTTGGGGGGTATCAGGATAATATGAGCTTAATAAAATGAGTTAGAGAGAATTCTTTTTTTTTTCCTGATTGCTTGGAATACTTTCAGTAAAATTGGTATCAAATATTCCTTATACTTCCTGTAGAGTTCAGCTGAGAAATCACCTGGCCCAGAGTATTTTTGGCAGGGAGGTTTCTTATTACTGAGTTGATTTATTGGATTGCTATTGGTCTGTTTAGGGTTTCAGTTTCTTTCTTTTTCAATCTTGAAATGTGTGTTGCCCGGAATTTCTCTGTTTTCTCTAGATTTTCTAGTTCACTCACATACAGGTGCTCATTGTAATTGCTAATCATTCTCTGTATTTCTTTAGGGTTAGCTGTACCGTTGCCTTTTCTTTTCTAATTTGTGTTTATTAATTTTTTCTTTCTTATTTTTGTTAATCTTGCCAGGGATCTGTCAATCATTAATCCTTTCAAAGAATCAGCTTTTCATTTTGTTAATCCCTTGTAAGGTTTTTGGGAGGTCTCTATTTCATTTCATTCTGAATTTATTTTGATAATTGCCATTGTTCTTCTGATTCTGGGATTGGATTACTCTTGTCTTTCTAGTTCTCTTACATGCTATGTTAGACTATTTACTTGAGATCTCCATTTTCTTGTTGTTTGTGAACTTTGCTATAAACAAGCCTCTTAGTGTTGTTTTCATGGTATCCCAGAGGTTTTGGTATGTTGTACATTTGTTTGGTTTGTTTCTAGGAACTTTTTATTTCTATCTTGATTTCTGTGTTAATCCAAAGTCATTCAGAGCACTTTGTATAATTTCCATGTATTTATGTGCTTTGTGGGGCATCCTGTTGGTGATAATATTTATTTTTATACCATTGTAGTCTGAGAAGATGTTTGGTATAATTTCAATCTTTTGAAATTTGTTCTTTTGAATTATGTTCATGAATATGGTCGATCTTGGAAGATGTTCCAAGTCCTGATGAGGAGAATGCATATTTTGTGATTGTTGAGTAAAATATTATGCAGATGTCTATTAGGTTCAGTTGTTTGAGTGTTGATTTAAGGTTCCAGATTTCCTTATTAGTTTTTTTTTTTGTCTCAATGATTTGTCTAAGGCTTCTAGCAAGATATTAATGGCTCAGACAATAATTATATGGCTGCCTATGCCCTCTTTTGGTTTAATGAGCAACTGTTTGGTAAATCCGGGTGTTCTTATATTGGTTGTGTATGTATTCAAGATGGATATTTCTTGTTGATGAATTGAGTCTAGTGTTCTTTTAACTTTTATCATTTTGAAGTCTGTTTTGTCTGATATAAGCATAGCTACTCCTGCTTTTTTTGTTTACAATTTTCCTGGAAGATCTTTCTTCAGCCCTTTCCTCTGAGCCTGTAATATCCTTTGCCATGAATTGAGTTTCCTGAAAGCAGCAAAAGGATGGATTATGCTTCTTTATCTAATTTGCCACTTTATGTCTTTTGAGTGGCACATTCAATTTCTTCATGTTTAAGTTAATTATTGATATTTAGGGGCTTATTTCTGTCATATTGCTATTAAGAGGCTGCTTTGTATTTTAGGCTTTGTTGTTGATTTGTATGATCTGTAAACTCTGTACTTACCTATGCTTTTGCAATGAAGGAAAGCATTCTTTCAATTCTGTTCTTAGAACTTTTTAAAGCATCTCCTGAACTGTTAGTCTGGAGGTATATTCTCTTAGGAATTTGATGTCTGAGAAGGTTTTTAATTCTTCTTCATTAATGAAGCTTAGGTTAGTGGGGTAGGAAATTCTTGACTGTGGAATTACTTTTCTGTTTTTCATGTTAATATTGGAACCCCAGTCCCTTCTTGCTTGTAGTCTTTCTTTGGAGAAGTCTGCAGCAATTCTAGTTGTTCTTCCTCAGCAAGTGGTCTGTCCTTTCTCTTTAGCTGCCTTTAGGTTTTTTTTTCTTTCATGCTTACCTTTGAGAGTCAGATTATTATGTGCCTTGGGAATAGTCTTCTGATGTAATACCTCTGAGGAGTTCTCTGAATCTCTTGCGTATGCATTGCTGCCTCTCTAGTGATATAGGAGACATTTTCTTTGATAACATCTTGGAAGGCTTGTTCCAATGTGTTTTCAGTTTCCCCTTCTCTAAGTGGTCTGCTTGGTGTTGATTTCTATTTTTATTCTACTGTGGTCAAATAACATGTTTCATATGATTTTAATTTTTTTGGAATCTATTCAACTTTGATTTATGACTGAATCTGTGCTCAATCTTTGAGTATAATGCATGGACAGATGAGAAGATGTGTATCCTTTAGTTGTTGGGTGAAGTGGTCTGTAGATGTCTGTTAGATTTAATTGGTCAAATGTAAACTTGAAGTCCAAGATTTCCTTGTTAGTTTTCTGAATTATTTACCTGTCTAAAGCTGTTAGTGTGGTATTAAAATCCTTAACTATTATTATTTGTCTCTCCATATCCTCTCTTAGGTTAAGTAGTAATTGTTTTATAAACCTAAGTGTGCTTCTCTTGGGTGCATATATACTTAAGACAGATATTTCTTATTTCTGAATTGAGCCATTTATGTAGTTCCCTTTATTGTCCTTTTAAAACTTTAATTGAAGATGGTTTTATCTGATATAAGAATAGTGACCCCTGCTCTTTTTTGGTTTCCGTTTGCATGGTAGATCTTTATCAATTTTTTTACTTTGAACCTGTGGGTGTCATTAGAAATGAGTTGGGTTTCCTGGCGACTTCGAAAGAATGCTTTTTTAAAATCTAGTTTGCCATTCTGTTTTTTATATGGGCTATTAAGGCCACTGACATTACTATAAATATGTGATTCTTTTTCTGTCACAGTGTTGTTGAGGAGTTGCTTAGTGCTCTCAGTTTTGTGGGTAATATTCAGGGTCTGTAAGCTGTGTCCTTACTCTTGCTTTTGTATTAGGTAACATTATTATTTTGTTTCCCTGTTTAGAACTGCCTTAAGCATCTCTTGCAGGGCCTGTCTTGTGGCGACAAATTCCCTTCATGCTTGCTTGTTTGGAAGAACTTTATTTCACCTTAATTTGTGAAGCATAGTTTGGCAGGGTAAGAAAATCTTGGCTGGCAGTTCTTTTCTTTCATAATGTTTTAAATGGGGCTCCAATCTCTTCTGACTGGTAAAGTTTCTTCTAAGACATTTTCTCTTATTCTGAGAAATGTCAAAAAATACAGAGTTTACCAACCTTTCAAAAAATTGAAGAAATTGGAATACTTCCAAATTCATAATTTGCAGCTATTATTACCCAGATTCCAATCACAGACAGATAACACACAAAGAGAAAACTACAAACCAATATCCCTGAATATAGACACAAAAATTCTCATCAAAATTCCAGCAAACTGAATCCAGTAGCACATTAAAAGCATCATACACCATGACTACTTGGAATTTATGTCTGATATGCAAGAATATTTCAACTATGCAAATCAATTATGTGATTTACCACATTAATAGAATAAAGAATAAAAATGAAGTGATCACTTTAATAGATGCAGAAAAATATTTCACATAATTCAACACACTTTGATGGTAAAAACTTTCATATCTCAGAATACAAAGAAAGTGCCTCAATACAGTCAGGATTATATATGAAATGACTCTGGCTAACATTGTAATCAATAGTGAAAAGCTAAAGTGCTTGCATTAAGATTAGGAACTAGTCAACGATGCCTACTCTCCAGCTTATATTGAACATAGTGCTGGAAGTCCCAACCAGATAAACTAGACAAGAAAAAAATATAAAATGGATGCATCAGAAAGTTATCTGGGCAAGGTTGCCTGGTTTCAACCCGGTCTGATTAGTTTCTCTCTTCTTCTTTGGACATTTTTGGTACTTCTCTGGTGAGTTGTACCCCACCCATCACCTAGGTCAGCTGTGTGCCACTATGGAGAAACAGGCCAGGCAGAAAACCTATAGCCACCTCCACAGCTGGCTCTTTTCTGAACATGCTACCTTCTGGCCAGAGGTCAACTGACACAGCCCATTGCAACATGTGATACAATAACACAGTATGCGGAAAAGTCTGCTTCTAGACCTCAGATAACACCACCATTCAATGCCACCCCAGAAACTTAGGATGACTTGAGTCTGTGCAAGTATCCAGTATAGCACTGCCACAGTTGGCAATTGAAAAAGCCACAACACCAGAGCTATATACAACCAAGGAAACACTACAGATTCTGTACCATTCCCCTGCCAGCCACATTAGAGCTGGTGCTTGCAGCTGCCACCAGAGGACAGGCCAGCCCAGTTCAACTCTATGTAGCACTGCATCTCCTTATGAGATAAGAGAAAAGCTTATGTCACCATACATTTTGAAGAGTAGTTCATAATTTGAGGCATCAGAAAGATTCTCCAGAGGGTCCTCCAGAGACATCCACGACCAGTTCCTCTCAGAATTCAACCCTCGCAACATTTTATCCACAGGTCTCTTGCAGGCACTCCTCAGCACTAACCTGACTTGTCACAGTCACATAGGGCAGCTAGACTCAGAAGACCAGCAGGCCTCACAGGCATTGGGCCTTTACAGATTACTCCTCTCAGGGAAAGGGAGAGTTCATCATGTCAAGGGAGCACCTTGTGGGATAAAAAAATAAAACAAGAGTGTAGGCTTTTCTGTGACAAGATTTCCTGGGATCTTGAGAGAAGTTTCCTTCAACAGAGACTTAGACACAGTACTAGGTTCAGCAGGGGAAAGTGGAAGTACTGCTCAAGCAGTTGAGCAGCCCTGAAGGATCATGGAAAAGGAGACTTCTATGCCCCCTCACCCACTACTGCAGATACTTGCTTTTTGTGAGGGAGCTCAGTGTGAGTGCACCTGTCCATGCTTTTCCTTCTGTATTTTGTGATAACAGCAACCCCACTGGAGGGTGACCCTTCAGGGTTAGACTAGCATAAGAGGTTGACTCCCACTCCCTTCCTATAAGGAACTTAAAGATTCTTACCAACAGAGACACATATCTAAAATGAAAATTTGGAACAGGACAGGTGTATAGCAAAACAGCAGACTATTTTCTGACAACCTATTAGTGGAGCTGAGGTGGCTCCCCCCACCATCTATGGCAAAGACCACACAAAACTTTCCTGGGAGCTCCCACAGTCCCTTCACCAGGGTTGAGACTGTAACCCACTATATAAGTACTGCATATAACCATCCTCTTCAGCTACAACCAGTTCTTGCTTATGGATGCCTCCTAACAGTCTGTAGACTGAATGGATCAACCCAGATAAAAAATATTGTGGGGGGTGGGGAGTGCATCACACCACAGGGAAATGAGATAAGCTTTGTGAACCCTTTGGCATTCTAGCCTCACAGGAGACAGTACACACACACACACACACACACACACACACACACACACACACACACTGATAGCTACTACAAACAGCATCTGAGAAAGCTATGCATCTGAGAAAGTTATCACACAAAGATTCTCTATAACAAAGGAACTCATACAGATTCTTTACCTGTGAAAACACCAGAGCCAAACCTAGGTGAGTATAAACTAGACACAATAAAGTCAAATCTCTAAGGGGGGAGGTGAATAAACTGAATTAAAAACAAATCTAAAAATAGGAAGAAGGAAAAATCATCTACCCAAATGACAATAAACCTGAAAAATAATGCTGTCAATATGAACAGACAAAAAGACCGTACAAACTCTTCAACAATGTATCATAACCAAAATAAAATCTTTGAAATTCCAGAGATAGAATTCAAAAAATTGATCATTAAATTGCTCAATAAGATTCAAGTGAAGTTTGAAAACCAACATAAATTAATAAAAAAAAAAAACTATTTGGGAAATGAATGAAAAATTCTCCAAAGTGATAGACACTTAATAAAAAAAAAGTTGAATTTCTGGAAACTAAAGCCTCATTTGGTACAAAATACAGTCAAAAGTTTTAATAGTAGACTGGAATAAGTAAAAGAAAGAATTTCAGAACTCGATAACAAGTCTTTCAAATTAACCCGATTAAAAAAAAGAGTCAAAAGAATTAGGCAAAGTCTCTGAGAAATGTGAGATTATATAAAATATTCAAACGTAAAGCTCACAGGTATTCCTGAGGAAGAAAAGAAAGCAACAGGTGTCGTAAACCTATTTGAGGGAAATATTGAAGAAAACAAAATCCCTGACCTTGCCAGAAATTTAAACATTCAAATACAAGAAGCCCAATGTCTTTCAAATTAACCCTATCAGAATACAATACAGGAAAAAATCAAGAGAATGGAGCAAAGTCTCCAAAAAAATGTGGAATTATGTAACCTATCCAAACCTAAGGCACATAGGTGTTCCTGAGGAAGAAGAGAAAGCAACAGGTTTAGAAAACACATTTCAGGAGAAAATTTAGGAAAACTTCCCTGGCCTTGTCAGAGATTTAAACTTCCTGGTACAGGATGCCCAAAGAACCCCCAGAAGATTCATTGCAAACAGGTCATCCTTAAGGCATAGAGTCATTAGGGTATGCAAAGTCTATGTGAAGAAAAGAATTCTAAGAACAGCGAGATAAAAGCGTCAAATAACTTATAAAGGCAGACCTATCAGACTAACAGCAAACTTCTCAGCAAAAACTCTACAAGTCAGAAAGAATTGGGCCCTATTTTAATCTCCTCAATTAGAATAACTGTCAGTCAAATACTCTGTATGCCACAAAACTAAATTTTATAAATGAAAGCGCAATAAAGGCTTTCTCAGGGAAGCAAACACTGAGAGAATGTGTCCCCACTACACTGGCTGTATAAGAAGTAGTCGAAGGAATTTTAGACATTGAAACAAAAAATCAAAATGCACCAGTAGAGAAACACTGAAATTTAAAGCTCACAGACCCTATGGAGTACAAACACAATGAAGAAAACTAAGCAACCAGGTAAGAAACACTGTGATAAATGGAACAGTGCCTTACATATCATTACAAAGACTTCAAGGAAAATGGCTCAATGCCCAAATAAAAGATATAGACTGACAGAATGAATTAAAACACACACACACACACACACACACACACACACACACACACACACACACACACTCCAAATATGCATTGCCTTCAAAGGCCCACTTAACACACTAAGACTCCAATAGACTCAATGTAAAGGAATAAGAACATATGTTCCAAAAATGTTCCACACAAATGGAAATGACAACAATCATTCTTATATTAGACTTTATTTAGCAGCAGAAAAAAAGACAAATAAAGTCACTATATAATGATAAATGGATTAATCCAGCAAAAAGATATAATAATTTTAAGTATTTCCACCTAACATCAGAGCTCCCAACTTTATAAAACAAAGTCTATTAGACCTAAGAAAAGAGATAGATTGCAATACAATAATAGTAGGAGTCTTCAATACTCCACTGATGGCAATTGACAGATCATCAAAGCAAAGAGTCAACAAAGAAACATTGGTGATAAAAATATCTAGACCCGAGAACAAATGTACCTAACAGTCATCTACAAAACATTGTACTACAAAAATGCAAAATACACAGTTTTTTAAATCAGCACATGGAATATTCTCCAAGTTAGATCACATGATAGGCCATAAAACAAGTCTCAGTAAATTTTAAAAAATCATAATTATGTCAAGCACTTTCTCAGACTACAGTGGAATAAAACTAGAAATTAACTCCAAGAGGATCTCTCTAAACCAAACAAATAAATACATGGAAATTAAACAGTATGCTCCTGAATAATCTTTGAGTCAACAATGAAACCAAGATGGAAATTTTAAAAATTTCTTGAATGAGTTTCAACAGCAACACAGGTTGTCAAAATCTCTGGGATACAGCCAATGTTGTACTCAGAGGAAAATGTATAGCATTATGCCTAAATTTAAAATGCTGAAAGACCACATACTGATAACCTCAAGTCACATCACAAAGAACTGGAAAAGTACAAACAAAACCAAAGCTAGAAGAAAGAAAGAAATAACAAAGATCAGGCAAGAACTAAAGTAAATTGAAACAAAAAATAATTTGTAGAACAAAAAACTGGGTTTTTTTAAAAAAGAAAAACAAAATTAATTGAATACTAGCATATTAAGAAAAGAAAAGATTCAAATTAGCTCAATCAGATGTGAAAATGGAGACTGATACCAAGGAAATACAAGAGACAGTCTGAGATTATTTTGAAAATAAACTAGACAATCTAGAGGAAATCTAGAGAAAATGGGAAAATTCTAGGAAGCATATAACCCCCCCACCTTGAATTAGAAAGAAATAGGTTCCCTGAGTAGCAAGATTTGAATCAGTAATTAAAAATCTCCCAACCATAACAGTAAGAAGTCTGGGGGCTGAGGGAGTCACAGCTGAACTCTACCACACTTTCAAAAAAGAACTGGTACCAATCCTACTGAAGCTATTTCATAAGACTGAAAAGGAGGGAATAATACCTAACTCATTCTATGAAGCCAATATCACCCTAATATTAAAGTTGGGAAAAGACACAACAAAAAAAGAAAACTACAGACCAATAACACTACGAGCATAGATGCAAAAATCCTCAACAAAATACTAGCAAACTGAGTCCAACAGCACATAAAAACAAAAACAAAACCCTGTAACAATCAAGTGGGTTTTATTGCAGGGATACAAGGATGGCTCTACATATGCAAGTCAATATTAACTACATAAGCAAGATTAAAAATAAAAAAATCAGATAATCATTTTAATATATGCAGGAAAAGTATTTGATAAAATCCAGCACCCCTTCACAAAAAACCCTTGGAAAAATAGGCACAAAAGGAACATACCTTCAAATAATAAAAGACATATATACAAACCTACAGCCAACAGCATACTTCATGAGGAAAAGTTTAAAGCATTCCCCCTCAGATTCAGAAAAAAAGCAACAGTGCCCACTTTTATCACTTTTATCCAGCACAATACTAGAAGACCTAAGACCTAACTAGAGCAATCAGGCAACAGAAAGAAATAAATGGAATATAAATTGGAAAAGAAGAAATCAAACTATTTCTGTTCCCTGATGATATGATTTTATACTTATAAAATCCAAAAACTCCTAAACTTGAGAAATAAATTCAGTAAATTCTCAGTTTACAAAACCAACACGTGCAAATCAGTAGCACTGCCATACACCAATTATGACCAAGCCGAGAATCAAATAAAAAACTCAAATCCATTTATAATAGCTGCCAAAAAATTAAAATACCTAGGAATATACTTAACAAAGAATGTAAATGGTTTCTACAAAAAGAACTACAAAACACTGATGAAAGAAATTACAGCAAACACAAATAAATGGAAATAAACTCTCAAGCTCATGGACTAGAAGAATCAACATAGTTAAAATGCCTATATTTAACTCAAAGTAATCTACAGATTCAATACAATTGCTATTAAACTACCAAGGCTGTTTTTCATAGAATACAGAAAACAATCCTAAAATTCATATGGAACCAAGGAAGAGCTCAAATAGATAAAAAATTCTAAGCAATAAAAAAACAGCTGAAGGCATTGCATTACCTGAATTCAAATTATACTACAAGGCTATAATAACCAAAACAGCATGTGCTTGTACCACAGTAAACACATGGACCAATAGCACAGAAAAAAGAATCCATTAAAAAAACTCAAATATGTACAGCCAACTGATCTTGACAAAGCAGACAAAAACATACACTAGTAAAAGGACAACTTATTCAACAATAGTGCTGGAAAAATTGAGCAGCCACATGCAGAAAAAATGAAACTTGATCCTTATCTCTTACCTTATACAAAAATTAACTCAAGATGGACTAAAGACGTAAATGTTTGACCCTAACAACACAAAGGGTACCTGGTCCTATACCAAGGAAAGTGAAGACCATTTGGAGTCCCAGACTTCATCTACATGCAACCTACTTGTGTAGTTAATCCTTAGTTGTACCCTACATCTCTACAATAAAATAAAATTTAATTTAAAAAAGGAAATAAAAAAGTCAGACCTCCCACCATAAACATTCTAGAAGAAAACCTAAGAAAAACCCTTCTGGACATTGGCCTAGGCAAAGAATTTATGGCTAAGACCTCAAAGCAAATGCAATAAAAATAATAAATGAATAAAAAGTGGAGCTTAATTAAACTAAAAAATTTCTATACAGCAAAATAAATAATCAACATAGTAAATAGGCAACCTATAGAATGGGAGAAGATAGTTTCGAGTTATACATCCAACAAATGACTAATATCCAGAATAAACAAATAATACAAAACAGCAAGAAAAAAAAAGCACATAATCTCATTAAAAAATAGGAAAATGACATACACAGATATCTCTCAAAAGAAGATATACGAATGACCAACAAAGATGAAAAATAAAAAATAAAAGTGTCAACTAAATGCACATTGAAACTACAATAAGATATTACCTTATAATAGTCAGAATGGCCATTACTAAAAAAAAAAAAAAAAAAAAAAAAAAGAAGTTGGTGTGGATGCATTGAAAAGCAAACGCTTATACACTGTTGATGGAAATGTAAATTACTACAATCTCTATGGAAATAGACATAGGTATTATTTCTCAAGTGACTAAAAGTAGATCTACCATTTGATCTAGTAATCTCACTAGTTGATATCTATTCAAAGTAACAGAGGTAATTATACAAAAATGACACCTGCACTTGTTTGTTTATTGCAGCACAATTTATACTTGAAAAGATGTGGATTCAACCTAAATACCCATCAACTGATCAGTGAACAATGAAAATAGAGTATATCTATAGATATATACCATGGGATACTGGTTAGCCATAAAAAAAGAATGAAATAGTGACTTTGCAGCAACACATATGGAATTGGAGATCATCATCCTAAGTGAAGTAAAGCAGGAATAGAAAACTAAATACAGCATGTTCTTATTTGGGTGGGAGCAATGACATATAGAATGGTATTATGGACGTGGGAGACTTAGAACAGGGGGGTGGGAAGAAGAAGAGGGATGATAAATTGCCTGTCAGATACAATGTGCACTAGTGGGGGTGATGCATAGACATAAAACCCAGATTTCCATTGTGTACATGTACCACGTTTTAAAAATCGAGTCCAGTTTCAATGGGTAGCACGGTTGGTTCCATGTTGTTGCTATTGTGAATAGTAGTGCAAAAAACATGCGTGTGCTGGTATCTTTTTTGTAGAATGATTTGAGTTCCTCCAGGTATATTCCCAGTACGGGGACTGCTGGGTCACGTGGAAGGTCAGTGTCTAGTTCTTTTAGAAATCACTACACTGTTTTCCAAAGAGGGTGCACTAGTTTACATTCCCACCAGCAGTGTAGAAGTGTTTCTTTTTTTCCGCATCTTCATCAGCAGCAGTTGTTGTTTTATTAAAGATGGCCATTCTTACTGGGGTTAGGTGGTTTCTCAAGGTGGCTTTGATTTGCATTTCTCTGATGATTAGTGAGGCTGAGCACTTTTTCATGTGTCAGTTAGTTGCCCGTATATCTTCTTTTGAGATGTGTCTATTCATGTCTTTTGTTCACTTTTTAATGGGACTGTTTGTTTTTTCCCTTTGGCATGTTTGAGTTCCTTGTAGATTTTGGATGTTAGGCCTTCATCAGATATACAGTCGGTCAGTATTCTTTCCCATTCTTTGGGCTGTCTCCCTGCTCTCTTGTTGGTTTCTTTTGCTTTGCAGAAACTTTATAGTTTGATGAGGTCTCACTTATCTATCATCTCTTATAGCATGGGAACTTGGGGTACACAGTGGAATATTACTCAGACATAAAGAAGGGCAAGCATATGGACTTTGTAGCAAGTTGGATGGATTTAGAATCTATCATACTCAGTGATCTATCATAGAAACAAAGAACAGAGTACCACATGTTCTCACTCATAAGCAAACCCTGAACAGTATTACCATAATACTATAAGAAAGGAATTGGCAGTAGCCGGATACTGCTGGGGTGTGTGTGTGGGGATGGGACACAACATCAATAAGCATACCTGATCTCAAACCAGGCAAGGTGGGGACCAAAAGGAGGCCTAAACTTTGCCTGTACAATTGTCATTTGTATACCTGATCCTGAATTGTACCCCACATCTTTAAAAGAAAAAAGAAAACTCCGATTTCTCCACCATTGTACAATGCAGTCATGTAGCCAAAACAACATTTGCATCCCTAAAATTATTGAAATTAAAAAAAAGACATGCAGATTTTAAGAACACACAATGATGTATCACCTCATACCTGTCAGAATATCTATTATCAAAAAGATGAAAGACAATTGTTGGTGAGGATGTGGAGAAATTGACATTCTGGTACACTGCTCGTGGGAATGTATTAGTATAGCCATTATTAAAAACAGTATGGAGTTTCCTCAAAAAACTAAATATAAAGTTACCACATCATCCAACAATCCCACTTTTGGGTATTCATCCAGAAAAATTGAAATAAAAACCATGAAGACATATTAGCACTCCTATGCTCCATGTTTATTGCAGCACTTTTCTTAATAGATGAGATGAGGAGACAACAAATGACCATAAAATGACCATCAAAAGATGAATGGATAAAGAAAGTGTAGTATACACATAAAATAGGATATTATTCCTTAACAAAGAAGAGATTTCTGTGATATATGACAACATGGATGAGGGCATTATGCCAAGTGAAATGAGCCAATCACAGAAATACAAGAATGATATGATTCCCCTTATAAGACATATCTACAATAATCAAATTTATGACATCAATGCAGAGAATGGTGATTGACAGACACTGGGGAGGAAAAACAGGAAGTTATTCATTAAAAGTCATAAAATTTTAGAAAACTAGATGGATAAGTTCTAGAGCTTATCTATTAGTCATTTCACCCATAGTCAACAAAACCACATTGTACACTTAAAAATTTGCTAAGAAAGACAATCTCATGTTAAGTGTACTTATCTCAATAAAATGCATTTAAAAAAATAATAATATAATTTACTGTATATAACAAACTGAAAAAATATGACAAAATTCAACTTTCATAAAACACTAATTAGTCTAGGAATAGAATGATTTTCTCCATCTAACAAATCATGAATATTATACATTTACCAGTCATACTTAGTAGAAAAACAATGCTTTCTCAATAAAATTGAACAAGATAAATTGTCTATTGCACCATTTTTATCCATCCTATTCTGCTGGAAAATCTAGCTATGGCAATTAGGCAAGAAAATGAAATAGGCATCTATGTGGAAAATAATGTGGTAAAACTATCTTTATGCAAAAAGGATATATTTATATAGAATATTCAAGTTTACTGCAATGACTCATGTCTATAATCCAAGCAATTTGGGAGGCCAAGGCAGGAGAACAGAGATCAGAGGTCAGAAATTTGAGACCAGACTGGACAGCATAGCAAGATCCCATCTCTCCCTCCCCCCAAAAATCAGCCAAATGTAGAATGGCACACGTTTGTCATTCTAGCTCCTAGAGAGGGGAGAATCACTTGAGCCCAGGAGTTCAAGGCTTCTGTGAGCTATGCTTGCATCACTGCACCCCAACCTGGGTGATAGATAAAGACTGTTGAAAAGAAAAGAAAGAAAGAGAGAGAGGCAGGGAGAGAGGGAGGAAAGAGAGAAAGAAAAAGAAAGAAAAAGGAAGGAAAATTTATGCAAAAATCAACTAGTATTCATAAAGTGAGTTTAAGAGAGAAGGATACAAGCTGACTATACAAAAATCAATCGTATTTCTATATGTCAAATAATCATATACAGGAAAATTTAAAGCACTATTTACAATAATATCAAACATATGAAATATGCATAGTTAAGTCTCTAACAATTTGAAGATTTTTGTTAAATATCTATACACTGAAAAATATAAAATATCACTCAGAGAAATTAAATACTTAAATATATGGAGAAATATACTATCTATGAGTCAGAAACAGTATTTTTAAGATGTAAATTATCTCCAAATTGATCTAAAGATTTAATACAATTTCAATCAAATCTCAGCAGTTTTTTATGAAACTTGACAAAATGAAAAATTGATGTGGAAACACAAAAAAACCTAGATTAACCAAAACAAATTTGCAAAATGAAAAACAAAACTGGAGGACTGATACTACCTAAGACTTATAAAAAGCTGCAGTAATCAAGACAGTTTTCATACTGGCAAAGTTGGATAAAAAGATAAAGATAACATAATAGAAAGTCCAGAAATAGGCATACACATTTATGAAAAACTGATTTTTGAAAAAAGAGCAAAATTAGTGCAGTGGAGCAAGCAAGTCTCTTCAGCAAATGTTATTTGAAAGATTGGAAAACCATACACAAAACAAAACAAAAACAAACTTTGATCCATGTATATATACTATATAGAACAATTAAATAAAAATGAATGATTGGCCTAAATATAAACTTACAACTATAAAACTTCTACATAAAAAGTAGGAAAACTTCTGTGATCTTGGGTTAGCAAATAATTCTTAGATATGGCAAAAAAAACCCCCACTTATATAAAATATTAATAGATTGGACTTCAAAAAATTAAAATTTTCTGCTCTTGAAAGATGCTATTAAGAAAATAAAAAGATAAGCCAAAGACTGGTAGATATTTTCAAAGCAGATATATGATAAGGGACTTATATCAAGAATTTATAAAGAATTCTCCAAACTTAAGAAAAAATCATGCAAACTAATACAAAACTGGGGAAAAAATTTGAATAGAAACTTCAGTAAAAGCTGTCAATGATTGCTTGAACATGGAGTGGAAATTACACAGAGACAAAAGGAAATTTGGGGCATAATGGCTGTGCTCATCATTAATTATAGTGATTAGTTCAAGGGAATCTACATATATCAAAATTTATAAAATCCAAATAGGTACAGTTTACTGTATATAAATTATATTCAAATAAAGCTGTTAAAGAAAATACTCAAATTCTATCACCTATTTTTATGAGTATAACACAAGAAAATATTAAATAACTCCAAATGCCATGTTTTTTTCTAATATTTTCTTAATACAGCATTGCTTATTTTTGTTTCCTGGGATGAGAAGGATTTTGTTCCTGACTTTAAGGATCTATAAAGAGAATCACTATCACTTTTTTCAAGGTAAACATTCTATAATTGTGGTTTAAAATGACCATCAGGGAACCTGGAGCCGACCTATTCCAATGACACATTACACACTGATAGAGCAGCTAATCTGACAGACATCAAAAGCTGGAGGTACATGCTGGATAAAGATTGCTGCTAGCATGATTTACTTGTGGATATAGCCCCTCAGCTTCAGTAGTTGCTCAAGTAATTGAGTTCGCCTGTGAGAAGAAAATAAGTAGTTAGAATAGTTAACACTGTTATAAATCTCTTCTCTCCCTTTTTCTAGACAGGAAGATGGGCTTCTCTTTGCTCCAAATGAAAATAATAATGATAATAAAAATATTAAAGTAAACTCAGAAGTTATTTCAGAAGGAGCTGAAGCAAATTAACTGGAAGATGCTTTCCACTGGCCCTTTATATAATATGAAGAAGAAATAACTGCAACATATAATAGAACCAATGTATGATATTAATACTATGTGAAGAACAAATAAAAATCAATTTTAAAAAAATGAATAATCAAGCAACAAAAAAGACAAGTATGTATAGTCAAACTTGCAACTGAGATAAAACAATAGAAATATAGTCAAGAAATATATGGAAAAGTACTAAATCTCTGTGATATATCAATAAAACAACAATTACAAGAGAAAATTTTAGGTGACTTCAATTAAAAGGATGGAAATTTAAATGTGAGAAAGAAAGCATAAGATTATCGAATGCTGTTTCTAAATCGTCTTGAGGGTAAATTTGTAAAGGACAAATCAACTTAAAAAGTTCAAAAATCTTTTCATTGCCTTGAATTTCTGAAAATTTCAAAGAAATTTTACATTTGAGATTCAATACAAACATTTTTTTTCCCAGTGAAAGCTTAGTCTGTATTACATACTCCCTCTTTCTCATTAATTTGCCATTCTGTTGTCAACCAGTCTTCAGTTATTTTCTGTGGTTACTTGTATAACAAGTCTGTAGTTTCTATCTCATGTTTTGATTACTTGCTACACATTTTAATTTAGTTGAGTTTTTACCAACTTCAAACCTTTATTTGTAAATAAAAAAAGATCAAAACTCCAAAAATTTCTGAACAATTAAAAAACCCTATTTTTAACAAACTGACTGACGTAGTTTAAGATAAATTGTGTGACTCGTTAAACAAGTAATACTGAGGTATTAGAAATTATTGACATTGAAGTCCACAGTGCTTTATGTTTTCCTAATGGGTACACAAAAAATGTTAAATCTCTGAGAAATCATGGATACACAATCAACATTAATTTGGAGAAAGAGTGGTTTAGGAGAGAAAGCAAATAAGGAGTAGTCAAGAATTAAAATTTGAAATGGCCATGTAGAGTCTTCATTCATTTCCCCATGTTGGTCATCTTTGCAAATTTGTCAGATAGTTATAGACTTGCATTAAAAATGCAACAAATGGTATTGTATAGAATTGTGAACAGTTGTTATTTGATGAATAGTGGACCACAAGTCAGATATGAGGGAGTTTTATGGACTAGAGAACCTCAGGTACAGTTCTGGAATCCAGATGAAGATGGTAAATCAGAAATACTAGAGCAATCAAAAATAAAGATTTCTCAGTTGTCCCACGAAACTTTTTGATTCAGAAAGCAGGCCCCATGGAGCCATATTCTAAAAAAACAGATTTTAAAATAAGTTACTCTGGTTTATAGCATGATAACCTTGAGAGATGTGAACTTTTAACTATATGGTTGTTTAGATATTTGCATATGTTTTCCTAAATTTGTTTGACCATAAACTTTCTTCTCTCGGCGTTTCAAAAAACTGTTGTGTTATGGGACACGTTTTGAGAAATGATTTTCCACAGGGTTAAAAGTCATTTTCGATGACTATGAGTTTGGGTGGAAAACTGGACAGTTATAAACAACTTTAATATAATAGAGATAGAGGAGTGAATGTAGAGATACTATTCTCTGCATAGTCTAAGGAGAGGAAACGCTAGGCAAAACATAAACAATTAGAGAAAATGTAAAACAAATAAAGGCCAGAATGAGATTTTGTCTGTGAGACTGACAAAATTACAGTTTGGGGTTGAAATGAGAATAAGTTATTCCTTGTAGAAGTATTCTTAGGAGACAACCAATTAAAAGATTCCTTACCCTGTTATAGGCTCTGTATGAATGAGTTGGAATTTGTCCCTTTCCCCAGTGATTTTTGAGTGGACTCTAACAGTGGAAGCAGGTGCAAAGGGAGGTTCTGCAAAGAAATATCAGAATCAAAGGACAGGACACCAATTGCTGCCAGGTTGATTGGTTAGAAAGTGCTTCAAGGGAGACTTAATGTCCAATCACATCAAAATTGCCACAATCTTGTGAAGATGATATCACCATGAAGAAGGAGAGGAAACTGCAGGCTACATATTAGAGACTGAGTAGCTGTCAAAAGTAGTTTCAGGAGTTCTCCAAGGAAGATGGTCCTGGGTTTTGCTTTCTTTTCCTTTGCTTTATTTTCCATTTATCCTCTCTTGCTTCATCTCTTTTTTTAGTCTCTTCTTTCCTGTCTTTTGTTTTCTTCTCCTCCCACCCCTTTTCCTTTCTTGTTTATATTATTTGCCAGAAATACTCCCAGAATGACTAGGAGAAAATCCACAGGCTGCCACCTAAAGAAAATAGTATCACCACG